>NC_041386.1:751773345-751798332 GCF_002162155.2 Triticum dicoccoides | reverse complement strand
GCCTTGAGAGAATTAATGAGTTGAAGCTAAGATGAGTGGGACTTGTTGTTTACAAAGTTGAGTGTTTGAAAGGGACGGCTCTGTTAATTTCTACCTACACCTACTCCCGCCCAAACAATCTATGTGCAATTTTTCTTGTCTTTTTCAACAATACTATATATATGTGGCACACAGCTTGCATTGGTTTGAATCAAATTCAAGTTTCAACAATACTGTATATATGTACGATTCTCTCAGTCTGCCTGCATGCCTGCAAATTTTCTTTTCCTACTTCTTCTTCACCAAGCAACCACCAATTTTTCTTGTTTAACGGAGCAAGGACATCTGGTGTCGGAGATCAAGAGGTACCTGAGTGATAGGGTTATTATTCCTGTTAAAATTCTTTGGGAACAAAATAAGTTTGCACATTGCTTAGCGAATTTTGGTAGATGTGGTGATAGCACAGCCTGTTGGTTGGGCCAACCACCCTATGCATCAGCAAATTAGTCGCTGAAGATTGTAACTATATCATTTTGGAATAAAAACCCTAGGATTCTTCGCAAAAAAAGGGAGTGGGTGATTTTCTCCGACAATCGATAACGAGTGGATTGGACTTGGACTGGCCAGCCCACACAAGTCAACAATTTTGTTCATTACTATAGTTCAAGGCCTTGTTACAAGGATGAGTAACGGGCCTATCTTGGGTTGCTCCTTCTCGTCTTTGGGTGAGGCCCAAAATATTTTCTCAGTCCCATTCATTCATATCCAATGCTACAGTAGCATCTATGTTAAAAGAACACGCTTGCCTATTCTTTTTGCAGGAGATAATGCAAGTCTATCTGTTTTATATACTACTAATATAAAAGCACAATACGGATAAAAAATAGAGAAATAAGTTGAAAATCTTACAATAATCAGTGTCAGGTGGATGTGGATATAGCACTGGCGGGAGGTCGGTGGTGGGCGGCCCTGGGCGCCTCGCCGGCCATTGCTGGGCTTTTTGCGCCCGCCAGTGCTAGGCATTCCTGCAGTAGTGTTGGGCCCTATCGAAGAGATAAAATCCTATATCCTGCTTGATTATATTGATGATAGACTATCAAGTACAGGTTGATCTACCTCGAGACCGTATGTTGTGTTCAAACCCCAAGGTTGGTATTGTGATTGTGTCTCTATGGACTAAATACTTTGGCTTATAAAGGCACTAGGGGTATCTAGGGTTACACATGGTCGGTTTCCAACTAGGAATAAACACGGCGGGAGTTGGAGTTGTCCTTAAAGGATACGCCAAGTCCTCGGTCGTGCACATCTTGATCACGTCTAGGTTCGAGGTTCCCGGAGTCCTTGTATATTGATATCAGTGGGCCGTAAGCTCGGCCCATGGACTGCGGGCCAACTAGGTTGGTACCCCCTAGTTCAGGATACCGTCAGTAGCCCCTGAACTTGTCCTTGAAACCGAGGGCATAAGATCCATCCCCGGACAAATGTTTTCAGCTTGTAATCTTCGGCTTGGCAGACGAGTTCCTTCTCTAGCTAGCTTTTATTTGGATCTAAGATCTCTTTTATCAAAGCAATTACCGAGCTTCCCCTTACCAGGATTGCCCATCGACCACATGTTTTATGGGTCATACTTCTGCACCCGAAGTCCTGAGATAGCTTAGCCTTCAAGGCCTAACGCGCAGGTGTGAATAGTGTTCCTTGCCTGACAACTTTTACCGAACTGTCAGCACCTATGGCGTAAGTGAGCCGGTTATCGTAACTCAATCGCGGCCCGAGGCAGCTTTCTCGTTGGCACGTCTCATCAATGCAGAGATCGTACTCCGTTTTAGAGCATATCATCAGTGAATTGTTTCACCCCACGCACCCATAACGACACGAAAGGTTGGAACGTGGAAATTCATTCGGTGCGGTAAGGAGACTCTTGGTCTTTTACTAACCTATAAAACAAAAGGATTAACATCCTTTTGGGGAACGCAACATGCAATTTCAAAAAAATTCCTACGATCACGTAAGATCTATCTAGGAGATGCATATCAACGAGAGGGAAGAGTGTGTCCACGTACACTCGTAGACCGAAAGCGGAAGCGTTAGTTAATGCGGTTGATGTAGTCGAACGTCTTCACGATCCAACCGGTCCAAGTACCGAAAGTATGACACCTCTGTATTGAGCAGACGTTTAGCTCGATGACGTTCCTCGAACTCTTGATCCAGTAGAGGGTCGAGGAAGAGCTCCGTCAGCACAACGGCGTGACGACCATGTTGATGATGTGATCCGCGCAGGGCTTCGCCTAAGCACTACGACGTTATGACCGGATGAGTAAACTGTGGAGGGGAGCACCGCACACGGCTAAGAGAACTATTGGTGTACCTTTGGGGTGCCCCCTGCCCACGTATATAAAGGAGGGGAGGAGGGGGCGGCCTTCCATGGGGCACACCAAGTGTGGGGAGTCCTACTAGGACTCCCTAGTCCTAGTAGGATTCCCATTTCCTTTCCAGAGAAGGGGAGAAGGAGAAAGAGGTGGAGGAGAAGAAGGAAAGGGGGCCCACGCCCCCCACCCCTAGTCAAATTCGGTTTGGGCTTGGGGGGCGCCTCCACCTGGCCGCCGCCTCCTCTCTTCCACTAAGGCCCATGAAGGCCCAATAGTCCATCGGGGGGTTTCATTAAGTAGATATACCCATATCTGCTCAAATCATCCGTGAAGGTCAAAAAATAACGATACCCGCCGCAAGCTGTCGGAGTAAATGACCACGGGTAGCCTAGCCGGCTCCCTTTGGCCCTCAGAAAAAACAATGGGCCGACCGAGCCTTTAAGCACCCAAGACACGGGGCCACCTTCTTCCGGCCGGCTATCACATAGGCCGGCTGGCGGAAGGCGGCCCGGCCATAAAAACCCTTGGAGGACGCCGCGATAGGGCCGGCTCTGAGAAGCCGGCCGCAGAAAGGCCGACTCCAAGAAGCCGGCCCCTGAAGGGCCGACTCCAAGAAGCCGGCCTTAGAAGATCGGCTCCAAGAAACCGGCCCTGGCAGACGGCCATGGGCCGTACCCTAAAGTTCACCTCCCATAACGGTGATGGGACCGGGCATGGCTACAGTGGACCCTGCCACCCCCGAATCCCGGAGCACGCATGGCTACAGTACGCCGTACGGGGCAGCCATCTCCCGTCCGGCGAGGCACTGTTGCCATGCAGAGCATGACGCCATCCACGACGGGCTGCTAGTACGGCCCATAGGCGGCGGGTCCCTTCGATCAGAGAGACATCCAAAGGCGGCCTGGCCTCCCCTAGCCGGCCTGAGGTCGGGCCGGCTTCCTATAGCCGGTTTGCTCCCCTCCTTGGGGCGCGAACACCATTAAGGAGACAAGACGAGGTGAGGCTACAGTGAGAGCCCGCCAGGCGGCGGCACTATAGCCATGCTTACCTCGACAAAGCCCTCGTCATCAAAGGCGAGGCAACAGTAACCAGCCCCCGACAAGACCCCCATGCGGTGGGGCCGGCCTGTCGACCAATGGCCCGGCAGCTGGTGGGACCCACCAGCCGGCGGGCCCTAGTAGCCGGCGGAGAAGCCGGCGGACATAGACGCCGACGACCTGGACCCACGACCAGCCGGATTACCATTGTACCCCCGGGGGGTAGGCCTATATAAACCCCCCGGGACACCCATGCAAAGGGTTGATCTCATAGAGTTGTAGACACCACCATAGGGAGAGAAGAGAGCTAGCCTTGCCCTTCTTCTTCCTCCCACTGAACAGCTCAAGGAGCCTCTTGTAGCTTCTTATCGATCTAGTGATCATGCGGAGACCCCACAAAGCAGGAGTAGGGGTATTATCTCCATGGAGAGCCCCCAACCTGGGTAAGATCCGCCGGCGTGCATGTCTTCGCCTTATCCCGTTTCCAGGCACCGGCGATGTCTTACTGGCTCCCACAATGATAAGCCATCCGTTGGCATATGTCGCACCTACCACCCGACATTTGGCGCCCACCGTGGGGCCGGGTGCACCGTCGTCCGGAGACCTGCTCTGGACGGGAACCCTTTTCCTCCCCAGCGAGCGTAGCCAGCCCGGCACGCCCGATGGCGCTTGCCCCGACGCGCTGCAAAGCATCGACAACGCCTGCGTAGCGAGCTGCCTCGCCGATCTTCTTGGCGAGGCTCGCATCTCCGACAAGCCCGCATCCGACGCGGGTATAGGCTGCCCCGAGAGCCGCCTCGTTAGCCTCCTCGACTAGCTCCACGTTTCCGGCGAGCCCACCGCGGACTTGGAGTCGGTCGGCTCCACCGACCCGATGCTTGTCGACTCCGACACGACGTCGCTCGTTGCCTTCCCCACCAACGTGATCATCTTCGACGACCCTCTCCCTCGAGCTGACAGTGGCGGCAGCACCGTCACCGAAGTGCTAGTCATCAGCCACGGCGTCACCTCCGACGAGAACGTCGGTGACGCCCTGCAGGCTACGCTGCACGATCTGTCCGCCCCCATCCCAATGGACACTGACGCTGAGACGCTGGAGGCACGCCGCCTTGCCCTCCTCGCGGAGGGCCAGAGGATTGCCTCCATGAGACGCCTCACGGAAGTCCACCAGCGCGAAGTCGACTGTGCCGCCTTCGGCACGCCGCCTCCAGAAGGGCCAAGCCGAGTCGGCGTCGTCAAGAAACGTGGCGCGGCCATCGCCAGCATGCTGGGAGTGGACCGCCCAGTCTACTCCATGCCCCTCGAGAATCTACGCGCCGCCCAGTCGATCATAGACGAGCTAAACGGACTGGGGGCCGACGAGCTCCCCTACATGACCAGACGCATCCAACAGCTGATCGACGCGGCCGCAGAGCGGCACGAAGCCAACGTCCGAGCGGGAAGCCCCCCTCGCCGAGAGCACGACGTGACGTCGCGTACACCGACTGCGGGTGGCGCCCGTACAAGACAAGAGAAGGAGCCGGCTGCTAGCCACAGCCGGACTCGAATCTCCATCGAGCGCGATGCAGAAGGCCGTCCCCGAGGTGTGGAACGACGAGGCGACCCGCCTCCTCCTCCGCCTCGCGGGGAAAGATATCCCACCCCACCGCCTGTCGAGCATCCGACTCTCAGTGGCTGACTTGGTCGCCGTGAAGGAGTGAATGATGCCCGCCATCGGATCGACCGCCTTGCGCGATCCCTGGCCCTAGAAGAAGAAGATGATGTCGGCCCGCCTTGTTTCGGCCCCCGCATCCGCGACGAGCCCTTTCCCAAAGGGTTCTCGCTCCCAAGAGACATGCCCAAGTACAACGGCTCCGTGAAGCCGGAAGATTGGTTGATCGACTACTCCACCACAGTTCGCATAGCAAACGGTAACAGACGCGTTGCCGTGAAATATGCCCTCCTGATGCTCCAAGGCACGACGTGCACCTGGCTCAACAGCCTCAAGCCTTACAGCATCAACAGCTGGCTGGACTTCACCGAATCCTTCATACGCAACTTCACCAGCACCTACAAACGGGCTCGCAAGCCCCGACAGCTCTCCTTGTGCATACAAGGGCCCAACGAATCAACCCGCGACTACCTCACGCGTTGGGCCGAGCTCCACAACTCCTGCGAGGGGGTGCACGAGGTTCAGGCCATAGAGTACTTCACCACCGGGTGCCGCGAGGGCACTCTTCTCAAGCACCGACTCCTCTGCGATGAGCCGGCAACCCTCGATGAGCTACTGATCATCGCGGACAAGTATGCCACGGCCAACTCCTTAATGAAGACTGAGCTCCGGGTAGACGCCTCTGGAAAAGTGCTGGCGCCGGCTCCCAAGACGCCGGCTGGAGAATCAAGCCGGCGCCCGTATCAAAGCGACCACAAACGCAAGGCCCCTATGCCGCCTTACACTAGCCGGCAGGTGTCTACAGTCGAAGAAGAGCAGCCTGAGGGACGGCAGGCTCCCAAGAAGCAGAAGGGCGGCTGGCCGGCTTGGCAGCCGGCTTTCTCCTATGAGCAAACCCTCGATGCCCCCTGCAAGTTCCACAGCTGCGCGAAGCCGTCCAACCACACAACTCGGAAGTGCCATTGGCTCACCCGAATCTCCAAGGGCGAGGGGCTGTTGCCGCCTCCGCCTGCAGGCCAGCCGCCTCCTGCCCCGCAGCAGCCGGCCGCTCGGCCTGCAGTCGGAGCTATCCAAGACGAGTTCCCCGATGAGCAAGCCGCCTACGTCGTGTTCACCAGCCAAACAAAGGATCGGCGCAGCCGGCGCCGACAGCAGCAAGAAGTCAACGCAGTTGCCTCCAGTAACCCCGATTTATGCATTGGTCAGAGAAGCCCATCAGCTGGAGCCGAGACGACCACCCAGAGGTGATGCCGACTCCTAGCTCCTATGCCTTGGTTTTGGATGCCACCCTGGCGACAGAAAGGCGTGCTGCCCGTTTCTCCCGCGTGCTGATAGATGGCGGGAGCAGTATCAACATACTGTACTGAGATACCATGGAGAAGCTCAACATCAAGCCGAAGCAACTCATGCCAAGCCAGACTGTGTTCCACGGCATCGTACCCGGCCTGTCCTGCTCACCAATCGGCAAGATCAAGATGGATGCCCTCTTTGGAGGCAAAGATCATTTCCGCCGAGAGGCAATATGGTTTGAGGTAGTGGATTTGGAGAGCTCGTACCACGCATTGCTTGGCCGACCAGCGTTGGCCAAGTTTATGGCTGTGCCCCACTACGCCTACCTCAAGATGAAGATGCCGAGTTCCAAGGGCATTATCACCATAGCCGGAGACTATAAGAAGTCTTATGAGTGTGCAGCAGCCATCAACCGGCTGGCCGAGTCCCTCGTGATCGCCAAAGAGAAGAAGATGCTGAATCGAGTTGTGGCCTTGGCTGGCAAGCAGCCGGCCCTATCTCCTGGCCCCAAAGAATGTGAAGCTCAAGGTTCTTTCCAGCCGGCCAAGGAGACAAAAAAGATACCCCTGGACCCGGAGCACCCGCAGAGGCACACTATCGTGGGCACAGGCCTTGACAGCAAATAGGAAGGCGAGCTCGTCGATTTCCTCTGTGAGAATCGGGACGTCTTTGCATGGTCTCCCAAAGACATGCCGGGTGTTCCGACGGATTTCGCCGAGCACAAGCTACACGTCCGACCTAACGTCAAGCCGGTCAGGCAGCCCTTGCGCCGCCTGTCAGAAGAGAAGAGAAGAGTTGTCGGTGAAGAGATAGCCCGGCTCCTAGCAGCCGGATTCATTATGGAAGTGTTCTTTCCCGACTGGTTGGTCAACCCAGTCTTAGTATTGAAGAAAAACAAGCAATGGTGCATGTGCATTAATTACACCAGCCTCAACAAAGCCTACCCTAAAGATGCGAGATGTCCAAAAGTTCACCGGATGCCTGGCGTCTTTGAACCGCTTCATCAGCCGGCTCGGAGAGAAGGCTCTCCCCCTCTACCGGCTCATGAAGAAGTCCACTCACTTTGAGTGGAATGACCAGGCGGACCAAGCTTTTCACGAGCTGAATAAGATGTTGTCCACACCGCCTGTCTTGTCGGCCCCAACTGAGAAGGAGCCCATGTTCCTCTACATTGCCGCCACCAGCGGGGTCGTCAGCACAGTCATCGTGGTCCAGTGTCCAGAAGAAGGCCGAGCTCAGCTAGTCCGGAGGCCGGTATATTATCTGAGCGAAGTATTGTCCACCTCAAAGCAGAACTACCCGCACTATCAGAAAATGTGCTATGGTGTGTACTTCGCCTCCAAGAAACTCAAGCCCTACTTTCAAGAACATCCCATCACGGTCGTATGCACTGCCCCGCTTGCCGAGATCATAGGCAGACGGGATGCATCCGGCCGAGTGGTGAAATGGGCCATTGCGCTGGCTCCTTACATAATCTACTACCAGCCCTGCACCGCCATCAAGTCCCAAGCATTGGCCGACTTCCTCGTCGACTGGGCCGAGACCCAGTACCTGCCGCCGGCCCCCGACTCCATTCATTGGCGGATGCATTTTGACGGATCCAAGATGCGCACCGGTTTGGGAGCCGGCATCGTCGTCACCTCGCCCAAGGGCGACAAACTCAGATACACATTGCAAATCCACTTTGCCTCCTCCAACAATGTGGCCGAGTACGAGGCACTCATACACGGGCTCCGGCTATCCAAGGAACTCGGCATCCACCGGATCCTGTGTTATGGCGACTCGGACTTAGTGGTTCAGCAATCATCCGGCGACTGGGACACTAAGGACGCAAACATGGCAAGCTACCGCTTCCTCGTTCAGCAGCTCAGTGGCTATTTCGAGGGGTGCGAGTTCCTTCACGTGCCACGGGCCGACAATGAGCAAGCAGATGCCCTTGCACGAATAGGCTCCACCCGACAAGCTATACCAACCGGCATCGCCCGCCAATGCCTCCTCAAGCCATCTTTCAAGTCGTCTCCGGAATCCAGCTCCATCTTCGTGCTGCCTGACCCCGACGCAGTCGGATCCGACTTCGGGGACCAGGCAGGCAGCCCGGGGACTTCGGCAGCCGGCTCGGGGAGTGCCATAGTCGAACCCGACCCGGGGACTGCAGCAACACAGCAGGCGGAGGCCGACTCCAACTCCTCACAACCCAGCCCGCCCACCCTGGTTGCAGTAGCCGTTTTGGCAATCGAAGAAGTCACAGCTCCATCATGGGCTCAGCCCATCCTCCATTTCCTGATAAACGGAGAGCTGCCGACTGACGAGGTCTCGGCAAGACAAGTCCAACACCGAGCCGGAGCATACACAATAATGAACTGAGAGCTTGTTAGGCGCAGTGCTACCGGAGTCTTCCAGCGCTGCGTCGAGCCAAAGACAGGCATAGCAATCCTCGAAGACATCCACCGAGGCGAATGCGGCCACCATGCCGCTCCTAGGGCGCTCGTCGCCAAGGCCTTCCGCCATGGATTCTTCTGGCCGACTGCTTTGGAGGATGCCAAGGAACTAGACAAACACTGCAAAGGGTGCCAAGTCTTCGGCTCCAAGCAACACCTGCCGGCTTCTGCACTCAAGACCATCCCCATCACTTGGCCTTTTGCCGTATGGGGGCTGGACATGGTCGGCCCATTCAAGACAGCGCGCGGCGGCATGACGCATCTACTTGTCGCCGTGGACAAACTTACCAAGTGGATTGAAGCAAAGCCGATCAAGAAACTGAATGAGCCGACTGCTGTAACATTCATTGCAGACATTACAACCCGGTATGGAGTACCACATAGCATCATCACCGACAACGGCATGAATTTTGCCAAGGGAGCACTGGCACGTTTCTGCACAACACAGGGCATCCGACTGGACTTAGCGTCCGTTGCCCACCCACAGTCAAATGGCCAAGTCGAGCGAGCAAACGGCCTCATCCTCTCCGGCATCAAGCCCCGACTGGTCGTGCCACTGGAGCGTTCGGCCGGCTATTGGCTCGACAAGCTACCGGCCGTCCTCTGGAGTCTGCGCACTACCCCAAACAAGTCAACCGGCTTCACCCCCTTCTTCCTTGTATATGGTGCCGAGGCTGTCATCCCAACTGACATCAAGTTCGACTCACCTCGGGTCACCATGTACACGGAGGCGGAGGCCAAGGAAGCACGAGAAGACGACATCGACTTGCTGGAAGAAAGCCGGCTGTTAGCCCTCAGCCGGTCCGCCATCTACCAGCAAGGTCTACGCCGTTACCACAGTCGGAGGGTCAAGCCAAGAGCTTTCCAAGAGGGAGACCTTGTGCTCCGGCTGATACAGCGAACAGCCGGCCAGCACAAGCTCTCGGCCCCTTGGGAAGGCCCCTTCATCATCAGCCCGGCTCTAGGAAACGACTCCTACTACCTAATCAACGCGCAGAAGCCAAAGGCACGCAAGAGAGACGACTCCGGCAAGGAGTCGGAGCGCCCGTGGAACGCCAATCTTCTTTGAAGATTTTACATTTGAAATGCAGTATGTATCACGCTACCTTTTGTATTAAGTATGAGACAACGGGCTCCCCGAGGAGTTCTCGGGGACTACCCTATTTTATTTATGAATGTCGGGTATCATACCCATGGTTACGCCACTACATTCATTTTTTCGTCCGGCACCGGGCTCGACTAGTTGGCCCGGGGACTTGCCGCCTTGAGTTATGTCCAAGTTCTACCTGCAGTCTGACAAGTAACATGCCGGCACCCAAGCCCTCTCTTGCGGAAGTCACAGCTCGAAGAATCGGCTGCCCGACTAGCAAGAGCCAAAGGAGGAAATGATGCCCACATGAAAAATGGCTAAGGACTAACGAACTTACATAACACAAGCCGGCTCCCCTATCGCCAACCGGATGTCGAAGCAGCCGGCTGGCCGGCTTCCTTTCCTACTCCGCTATAATCTAAGAAAGCTTGAGTACTTGCCTTCCCAGACGGCCGAACTCCTTACCCGGCCACAGACTACAGAGAAGCTGTCCGGCTGGGAAGGCGGCAACCAAGGGAAGGCGGCAAAGGAAAAAAGCTGAGAGAGAAAAAGAAAGTAGGAATGGAAGACAAGCACATGCATAATAATATTTACACAAAAGGCCTTCGAGAGGCCGGCATTCAACAAAGTTTGAATACACCCCCAGTGGGTGGAATTGCGTAAAGTTAATAAAACTTTTCAAAGAGTGACAAGCAGGGAAGTAAAAACAGCGAATCAAGCCAGGGGAGTGCCCGAGGCATCGGGAAAATTGGTGGAGACGGCGGTGTCGACTGGAGTAGTGGCCGGCTGGCGAGTCTCGGCCTGGTCGTCGCCGGTGGCAGGCGGAGCATTCGCACGCGCCTCGTTGCTAGAGGCACGGTCAGGCTGAGGCTGGCCGTCCGCTTCGACATCTGGCACAGCGTCTTCGCCGTCTTCCTCCTCCTCGTCTTCGCCCTCGTCGCTGGAGTCAATTTCCTCCGCCGAGTCTTCACCATCGGCCGGGTTCAGCCCGAACCATTCCTCCGGCTGTGTGATGCCGTCCCCGTTCACCTCAGGAGCAAAGGCGCTGGTGTCGGTGAAGTCGGCGATCGCTGAGGAGCGCTGGATGATAGCCGGCCGCACCGCCTCCAGCTCCTCGTCAGCCTCCTGCCGCCAGGTGCGCAGCTGGATCAAGTTCAGCCCAGGGTACCAAGCCCGGACGAACTCCAGCG
Organism: Triticum dicoccoides; assembly: GCF_002162155.2. Classification (NCBI taxonomy): domain Eukaryota; kingdom Viridiplantae; phylum Streptophyta; class Magnoliopsida; order Poales; family Poaceae; genus Triticum; species Triticum dicoccoides. Next base: position 751,787,291 of record NC_041386.1, on the reverse strand, counting down.
CCCGCCGAGCGCCGGACCGAGCTGTTGAAGCCTTCCAAGCCTCGAGACGACCGACCGCTACCTCTAGCCAGTCGACAGTACGGCTGGGGGTGCGAGGAATCACTTCGCCAGGCCAGAGGGCGGAAAGCACCTGTGCTCCGGCACGCTGAAGCCGGCGAAGCATGCGGTAGGCCGGCTGGAGGCGGGCCTGGATTTCCAGAAGCTGCTCCTCAAGAGACCGGTTGGCATCCGGTGCGATCTCAACCCCAGCCTGCCGCCGGGCCTCATGGTGAGCTTCGGTGGCTTGGTTGGCGGCGACGGAGTAGCCAGGAAAGTACTCTTCACAAAGAAGAAAGAAACAGAGCAAGTCAGGAGATAAACTGGCTTACAAGGACAAGCAAAGAGTGAAGAAGAAGGCAGCCTACCATCAACCAAATCCTCGACTCGGCCGTAGCCTTCGCTCAGAGCTTGCCTTGCCTCGGCCCAGCTCGTCGCCTCGGTTTCGTATTCGGCTTTGAGGGCGGCCACGCTGTCCTGCGCCGCCTTCAGGGCCGCCTTGTGGCTTTCCTCCTGGTCGGCCACTTTCTTGGCCAGGCGGTCACGCTCCTGAGCCAAGGCACTGAACTCTCCCTCCTTGGTGTGAAGGGCGATCTTGGCCACACCCAGCTGCTGCCTCAAGTCGGCGTTGGCTCCTGCCAATATGAAAAAGAAGAATTTAAGAAAGAAGTCGGCAAGAAAGATCCAACCCGACTGCTCAGCAGACGGCCCGAATCTTGGGGACTACACCCAGTGGGTGCGCTGACGCACCCCCACATGAGATAGAAGGACGAAGACACTCACGTCGGCTCTTTGACAGATCGGCGGCCTTTTGGTTCACCTCCCGGACCTAGGAGTTAAAGGTAGCGGCGTGGAGGTTGTGATAATCCTGCAAACAGGATAAAGAAGCGAGCAAGAGCAAGCCATTAAAACAAAGCCTTCGAAGAAGTTCCAAGCCACCTGCTCAGCAGCCGACTTGGAACTCGGGGACTACACCCAGTGCGTGCGCTGACGCGCCTCCACGGAAGAAATCAAGAACAAGAAAACTCACCTGAACGACCGCCCTGTTGCAAGGAACTCTTGGGTGCACTGCTTCAGCGTGGTGGCCTGAGCCTGGAGCCGGCTACGGACATCTTGTGCCGCCAGGTTCAGCTCGGTTGTCCCTCTGCCCGGCGTCCACCCTGGCGAGCTAACGGTGGCCGACTCCAGATCGTGCGACAACGAGCTGGAGCCGGCGGCCCCCTACGGATCCGGCTCTGAAGCCGCCCTTCCCGCGCGCCGACGAGTCGGCGACAAGACCACAAGATCCGCCCTCGCAGTCGGCTCTCCTCCAGCTGGCTGCTCAGGCGGCACCTCGGGCTGGCCACCTTGGCCAGTCCCGGCCGACGGAGGCGGCACCTCCTCTCCCTCCAGGACGACTACGTCGCCTCCCTCCCTCTCCACCGCCGGCGGGTCACGGCGATTTCCTCCGACAGAGGCACCGGATGTCCGGGGCCGTGGAGCGGAGGAGGATGACGAGCTGCGAAGGCAGATTGCGCAGGGCCTTCGCCGCCCTCTCCGCGGCCTCGGTTTCTGCCTGGGCCCTGGCTGCCGCGTCGGCCTGCACCTCGGCCGACTCCGCCGTTGTCTCCCGGGCCAACTCGGTGGCGGCCACCCTCCGCTCCTCCGCCTCTCGTTCCTCCCGCGCGTTCCGCTCCGTCGCCGCCTGAAGCTCGGCGCGGGGGTCTATACGGCGAGAGCCCGCAGATCCTCCCGCCACGCCGACTATGGAGGCGGCGGTAGTCCGCTCAAGAGAGAGCGGGGCCCTGGTTGGTGAAACGGATAGAGGACTTAGAAAGCATCAACTAAAGGAAGAAAGAAAGTGCGTAAGGAACAGAACTTACCCCGAAACCGCCTGCGGCTGCTTCACCACCTTGCGGAAGCGGGCCGCCTCGTCCCGCTCTGTGGCCGCCGCAGACCCCTTGGACTTCTTCGGCTGACCGCCGAAGAGAGTCGATGCGGCCCGGCGCTTCTGCGCGCCGCCTCGTAAGGTCGGCCTGCCGGATGGGCCGGCTCCTTGGGGGTCGGTCACCGGCTGGCGGCGCGGAATGGGCTCGCCCTCGTCATCATCGGGCCAGTCATCAAAGCCGGCAGTGAAGCCGGAGCCGCCTGTCTCGCCGCCTCCCCATACGGCGTCGTCGTCCAGGGCGGGCACCCCCAAGTCGGGGTCATCAAGATCGTCCACCATGCGGTCCGGGGCGAACTCGCGCTCCGGCCCCGCGGTCCCGGCCGAAGGATGAAGCAGGGGATTCTGATAGAAGACAGGCCGACTGGTCAGGAGCCGGCCGAAAATAACCCGGCAACAAGAAAAAGAAGAAAGGAAAGAAAAGGCTTACCAAGGGCGGGGGGTTGGCACGAGAGTATGGTTCCTTGTCATGCTGCCACTCTTTGGTGAGCTTGCAGTTGGCGATGTGGTTCACCAGGTAAGATACCTCATCGTGAGGCATCTCTCTGGTGCTGAGCCAGCTTGGATCGAAGCGGCCGCTCATCTGACAGATCAGATGAGGGCGGCCTTGGAGCGCAAGTACCCGGCGCTCGACGAAGGCGGCGATCAAGTCGGGCCCAGTCAGGCGCTCCAACTGGATCAGCACCCGAAGCCGGGCGACGGCACCAGCTCCAGCCGGCGTTAGTGACCTGGCCCGGAAGGACCACGAAGGCTGCCTCCCAGGCGGCGGGCCGGCTACGTAAGCCGGCAAGTTGACGTAGTCACCGTTCGGGACGACGTTGTTCACGTAAAAATAAGACTTCTGCCAGAGCTTCACCAACTGGATCAGCGCAATAGGAGGGAATGAGTTGTCGGCGGTGGACCTCCTCATGGCGATGAAGGCGCCGCACGGAGCCGGCACGCCCGCAACGACCGTGCCGAGCTTGGATTGGAAAAACTCCCCCTAGAGCTCGATGGTGGGGAGGACGCCGAGGAAACCTTCACACAAGGTGACGAAGGCCGACAACAGCACCACCGTGTTGGGGGTGAGGTGGTGCGGCTGGAGATGGTAGAAGTCGAGAAACGCGCGGAAGAAGCCGCTCGCGGGGAGGCTGACGCCGCGCAGGCAATGCGAGTAGAAGATCACTCGCTCGCCTTCCTCCAGCGCCGGCGAAACCTCCCTCGCTAGCGCAAGGCAGAACCGCACAAGATCTTCGCCCGGCAGCCGCCGCGTCTTGTGGAGAAAATCGATGTGGTCGTCGCGGACGTTGGAGCCGTCCCAGAGCTCGACATCGGAGCCATGACGGTGAGCGCGGCGGCGGAGAGCGCTCGGCGCGGAGGCAGCGGGCTTGTGGCGTGCTGGGAAGAAGAGAGAGTGGCGGAGCAGAAGCACAGTGAAAGGCTACCGCGACGAAGAAGAAGAGGGAGGAGGCAGAGTGAGGGCGAGCGTGCGAACGACTGCCGCTCCCCCTCCCCTCCCCTACTTATAGCCTCGTGCAGCGAAGCCTAGGAGGCGAGGCGTGCGGGAGGGAGGGGGGGCGTGGGATTAACTCCGCCCACTCCCCCACGACCCGCGATTATCGTACCTTTATGGCGAGTGGGAACCGCCACCGGAAGACGTGCGGTCGGTTCGGGCCAGAGAAGATCCGCGGACGGGCCGAGGCGCAGAAGTGGCGGCCCCAGCCTGTGGCGGCGTCCCGTCACGCGCGTGGGCTGGCAGGCCCTTCCAGCAGAAGGGTGCCACATGGCACGCGGTTAGCGGGCGGTCAGCCCGCCGCCTGGCTAGCGCGCCAGCTGGTTCCCGCCTTCGGATTTCGAGGAGGCTTCGCCGAGAAGGCACGCGCAAGGGAGGCCGGCTCCTGGCTGCCGGCTCTTTGGGATAGGAAGCCGGCCGAGCTTCTCGATTCCTCCTTCAGCCGCGAAGCCCAACCAGCTTTGGGGACTACTGCCGGAGTAAATGACCACGGGTAGCCTAGCCGGCTCCCTTTGGCCCTCAGAAAAAACAATGGGCCGACCGAGCCTTGAAGCACCCAAGACACAGGGCCGCCTTCTTCCGGCCGGCTATCACATAGGCCGGCTGGGGGAAGGCGGCCCGGCCATAAAAACCCTTGAAGGACGCCACGATAGGGCCGGCTCCGAGAAGCCGGTCGCAGAAAGGCCGACTCCAAGAAGCCGGCCCCTGAAGGGCTGACTCCAAGAAGCCGGCCTTAGAAGATCGGCTCCAAGAAACCGGCCCTAGCAGACGACCATGGGCCGTACCCTAAAGTTCACCTCCCATAACGGTGACGGGACCGGGCGTGGCTACAGTGGACCCTGCCACCCCCGAATCCCGGAGCACGCATGGCTATAGTACGCCGTATGGGGCAGCCATCTCCCATCCGGCGAGGCACTGTTGCCATGCAGAGCATGACGCCATCCACGACGGGCTGCTAGTACGGCCCGTAGGCGGCGGGTCCCTTTGGTCATAGAGACATCCGAAGGCGGCCTGGCCTCCCCCAGCCGGCCTGAGGTCGGGCCGGCTTCCTATAGCCGGTTTGCTCCCCTCCTCGGGGCGCGAGCACCATTAAGGAGACAATACGAGGTGAGGCTACAGTGAGAGCCCGCCAGGCGGTGGCACTGTAGCCATGTTTACCTCGACAAAGCCCTTATCATCAAAGGCGAGGCAACAGTAACCAGCCCCCGACAAGACCCCCATGCGGTGGGGCCGGCCTGTCGACCAATGGCCCGGCAGCCGGCGGGACCCACCAGTCGGCGGGACCCAGTAGCCGGCGGAGAAGCCGGTGGACGTAGACGCTGATGACCTAGACCCACGACCAGCCGGATTACCATTGTACCCCCGGGGGTAGGCCTATATAAACCCCCCCGGGACACCCATGCAAAGGGTTGATCTCATAGAGTTTTAGACACCACCATATGGAGAGAAGAGAGCTAGCCTTGCCCTTCTTCCTCCTTCCACTGAACAGCTCAAGGAGCCTCTTGTAGCTTCTTATCGATCTAGTGATCATGTGAAGACCCCGCAAAGCAGGAGTAGGGGTATTATCTCCACGGAGAGCCCGCAACCTGGATAAGATCCGTCGGCGTGCATGTCTTCGCCTTATCCCGTTTCCAGGCACCAGCGATGTCTTACTGGCTCCCACAATGATAAGCCATCCGTTGGCATATGTCGCACCTACCACCCGACACAAGCCTCAACATTCATCAGACCGCATACATCGGTATGTATTATTTCCAATAAGTCAGTGGCTTACTCCATTCTTCCGGAGAACGGAGTCTTACTCATCTTGCCCATGAGGCATGGTTCGCAAGCATCAAGTGATTCATAATCAAGTGATTCCAAAAGCCCATCAGCATGGAGTTTCTTCATGCGCTTTACACCAATATGACCTAAACGGCAGTGCCACAAATAAGTTGCACTATCATTACTAACTTTGCATCTTTTGGCTTCAATATTATGAACATGTGTATTACTACGGTCGAGATTCACCAAAAATAGACCACTCAACAAGGGTGCATGACCATAAAAGATATTAATCATATAAATAGAACAACCATTATTCTCTGATTCAAATGAATGACCGTCTGTCCATCTCGCATCAAACACGATCCAGATATAATGTTCATGCTCAACGCTGGCACCAAATATCAATTATTCAGGTCTAAAACTAATACCGAAGGTAGATCTAGAGGTAGCGTGCCGACGGCGATCACGTCGACCTTGGAACCATTTCTGACGCGCATCGTCATCTCGTCCTTAGCCAATCTTCGTTTAATCTGTAGCCCCTGTTTCGAGTTGCAAATATGAGCAACAGAACCAGTATCAAATACCCGGGCGCTACTACGAGCATTAGTAAGGTACACATCCATAACATGTATATCAAATATACCTTTCACTTTGCCATCCTTTTTATCCGCCAAATACTTGGGGCAGTTCCGCTTCCAGTGACCAGTCCCTTTGAAGTAGAAGCACTCAGTTTCAGGCTTAGGTCCAGACTTGGGCTTCTTCCTGGGAGTAGCAATTTGCTTTCTATTCTTCTTGAAGTTCCCCTTTTTCTCTTTGCCCTTTTTCTTGAAACTAGTGGTCTTGTTAACCATCAACACTTGATGCTCCTTCTTGATTTCTACCTCCGCAGCCTTTAGCATTGTGAAGAGCTCGGGAATTGTCGAACTTTGTCAATGACACTATCATTAGGAAGATTAACTCCCAGCTGAGTCAAGTGATTATTGTACCCAGACATTCTGAGTGTGTGTTCACTGACAGAACTATTCTTCTCCATTTTGTAGCTATAGAACTTGTTGGAGACTTCATATCTCTCAACTCGGGCATTTGCTTGAAATATTAACTTCAACTCTTGTAACATCTCATATGCTCCATGACATTCAAAACGTCTGTGAAGTCCCGATTCTAAGCCGTAAAGCATGGCACACTGAACTATTGAGTAGTCATCAACACGCGACTGCCAGGCATTCACAATGTCTGCAGTTGCTAGTGCAGGTGGTACACCCAGCGGTGCTTCAAGGACATAATTCTTCTGTGCAGCAATGAGGATAATCCTCAAGTTACGTACCTAGTCCGTGTAATTTCTACCATCATCTTTCAACTTAGCTTCCTCAAGGAACACATTAAAATTCAAGGGAACATAGCACGGGCCATTGATCTACAACAACATAGATATGCAAAAAAAACTATTATGACTAAGTTCATGATAAATTAAAGTTCAATTAATCATATTACTAAAGAACTCCCACTTAGATAGACATCCTCTAGTCATCTAAATGATGATGTGATTCATCTCAACTAATTAAACCATGTCCGATCATCACGTGAGATGGAGTAGTTTTCAATGGTGAACATCTCTATGTTGATCATATCTACTATATGATTCACGTTCGACCTTACGGTCTCAGTGTTCCGAGGCCATATCTGCATATGCTAGGCTCGTCAAGTTTAACCCGAGTATTCTGCATGTGCAAAACGGGCTTGCACCCGTTGTATGTGAACGTAGAGCTTATCACACCTGATCATCACGTGGTGTCTCGGCATGACGAACTGTAGCAACGGTGCATACTCAGAGAGAACACTTATACCTTGAAATTTAGTGAGGGATCATCTTATAATGCTACCGCCGTACTAAGCCAAATAAGATGCATAAAAGATAAACATCACATACAATTAAAATATGTGACATGATATGGCCATCATCATCTTGTGCCTTTGATCACCATCTCCAAAGCACCGTCATCATCTCCATTGTCACCGGCTTGACACCTTGATCTCCATCTTGGCCAGAGCATCGACCCAAAGGAAGAAACATTTCACCTACATGAACGCCAAACAAATCAACCATATTGCTCAAGGATCCCGACCACGAAAATTGTGCAATTGCCTCGATTCTTACCCTATTCTCACTGCACACGTAGAACGGATGATTATGGTTCTTCGGTGTGCGCAAAACCCTCCGATCAACCTCCGCCCGGCACCGCGGACAGAGGAAGATCGCATCTCCACGCGCACCGGACTCTGGATCCGCGAGGTGGCGCGAGAACTAGAAGAAGACATTGAGCTCAGAGCCGAAGGGGATCTCAACGCCGCCGCGCCCTCCATAGCAATCTTCCCACAGCCCGGAGATGAAGGGGATCTTGACGCGGCCCTCTCGGTTGCCCGGGCTCTGCTCCTAGCTACCAACAGTGGTCGCCGCTCACCTCTGCGCATGTCCGCCTCCAACCCCGGCCCCCGCTCGGCTGATTCGTTGCTCACCGCTGTGAGGGGCGGGGGCGCGCGCCGCCGCTTTTATCGCACACCTGAGGCCAGCAACGGCTCTCTACTGGGTCCCATAAGCCACGAGAGCAACGACTCTCTGCTGGGTCCCACAAGCCACGAGAGCAAAGAGCAACAACCATCAACGGTCTGATCGTGTAGCGTGTCTCCGCCTACCGCCTGGTCCCACCTGTAAGGGCCGAGTCAAACACGTTGATTTGACAGAGACGGCAATACTCACGGAACGAGTTGGTGCGCATAGACTAGGGGCAAAACTGAGCACGATTCGCAACTGAGGGCGAACTGAGCACATGGACATCTTTGAGGGCAAAAGGATAATTAACCCAATATACAAACATAACAAAAAAGTTGTGTCCTCGTGACCTCGTCTCTAAATTCACGTCAACTTTGATTAGTTTGGCATCTACCGTAACCATGCTAGTACGTCGCAGACAGAGTAAGGGTGGGTGCAATCATGCATGCGTGCCATTTCGATATGGTTTGCTCTTCATCTTTGGTATCCCTTTTCCTTTTCTTTCTTTACAAAAGGATAGTACGAGTATAGTAAGACCAGGAGTCGTCACTTGAACCTCCAAGGATGCTAGCTAGCTGTAAACATGCGTGCATGCATGACTAAAGCATCAGCGCCAAGAATATAGCTTTTGTCACCTTATAAAAGAATGTCATGAAGGACACAGAAATGTTGGACCATCTATCTATCGTCCAAGGGATCCTCCAGCTTTTGTTCTCTCCGAGAAAGCTGGAAGGAGCGGCAAGACGTAGCTGGCACGGCTGCTACATTCGTGGCCAGCATGCACGGCTACTATCGTCTAAGGACGTAGCTTTGTAACTCCGATTTCAGCTTGCAATCTTTAAAACAAAATGCTAAAGTGAGGTAAATGGGCTTGTGCGCTAGAGTGTTTAAGTAGAAGTATTTTCCTAATGGAGTCCATCCCGGCACGCGTCCATCGTCGCTGCCGTCGACGACCCTGCGTCGTCCCACGCCTCCTGTGTCCGCGGCCGCGTCTTCCGTGTCTGTGGCCGTGCCTCCTGTGCCCGCGCCATGCAGGCAGAGACAGAAGGCGAGTGCGCGGAGAGCGATGAGTCCATGTCCAGTGCGTCCGCGTCCATCATCATCATCGGAAAGAAGTAGAATACGGGAGGTCGTCGCCGCCGCTTGGGTCCCATGAAGTCCACCGCCCAGGCGACACCGGCAGACATGGAAGCACCCCAAGGATGAGGATGAGAGTACTTGATATTTCCCCGCTGCAACACGTACGGGGAGAGCAAAAGAACGAATCTTTGGTTGGCTTTTGCTTTGGTTCATGGCGAGAGGGTTGGAAAAGAGGAAAGCAATAGAAGAATTGCTTGTGAGGTTTCTGTTCGGTTAATTCTGGGGCTGGATGGTTGGAGAGAGAAAAGATGGAAGGCATCGCAATTATGCCAAAGAAGCTGCAACACATAAGAAGAAAAGAATAAACAGTTTTGTTAGAACTCATCTAGATGAGATATAATCTGGTCTCATTCATTTTTTATAGTCATTGGATATGATGCTATAAGATGCGTGTGCGCTGACGTGTGTTGTGTCTGTTCTTGTTTTCAAAGTGAATGAGATCAAATTATTTCTCATCTAAAACAACTGTACTATGTTGTTTCGTAAATTACTTGGTTGTGATGCTCGAGCCTGCAAGAAACGTGGCTGTCCTACCACGGACCTTTACTTTCATAAAACAAGAGCAGGGCCGCATCTTATAGAGATTTTTTTTGCCCATTACAGTATAATTGGTGCGACAAACTCAAATTGCAGATTCCATGCCTTGAATTTGGATGGGTGGAAAGACATCAGCCCCTTTCCACCACTAGGCTATGCCTTAGTTTGCTCATCTTATAGAGATTCGTTAATCAATCAATCGGCATCCGAAGCAGATGATCAAGTGTCCTTTCTTGCGGGTTATCAAGTGTCTTTTTGTGTGTGTTTGTTTGCGTGCTACTTTGTTTTGGTGCTACTTGAGCAGTGGTTAGCACATAGGAGTACATAACCAATCTTATAGCATTTCTAACCGAGCCCTTAAAAATAGCGAAGTATCCGTCAAAGTAAGAGCATTTCTAACTGCTCCTAAAAATAACGGAGTATCCGGCGGAGTAAACACTTAGTGAAGTATTTTTACTCCACTAAGCTTTCGCCGGATCTAACTAATCCCTTATATCTAACGGAGTAATTTTTTCATTTGCATTTTATTTTCGGCCACCAAAACACATTTCTTGACTTCTTTATTTCATTCAATGATATTTTGATACATTTGAGTATATGATTCACCAATTCTTCGCTGCGAGAGCAAGACAAAAGGAACAAGAACCACAATTAGACACTTTATATATCCAATTTTCATAACTGCTCCCACCAGTTGGATCAATACGTGCTCTATCTCTTCATTGTTGATTCTCTCTATTGGCTTCTCGAACTTGCATACTTCTTCTTCTACGATTCCGAAGAATTTGACGTTGCTTCACATCTAGTCTTATCTCCAGCCTCTATTCTAGCAACATGCGTGAGAATTTATAAAATTTCATGCTATCAATAGATCGATGTAATCCTCTTCCCAATACCAAAACTTGCAAACATCCTACACACATATTTGAGAAAACAATGCGCTACCGAAATTGCGCTGAATCCGGTGAAACAACCGAATCAAAAGAAGTAACACCCATCTTTATTGCACTTGAAGAACACCCATCTGGCATGTTCCGGCTTGGTAGAAACTCGGCGCACCACCTGCCACGTGCAGTCGTCGCTTTATGACCGACAACGGTGAGTCCTTGAGCCATTGGGCCAGCGCTGATCCCGGGCGACGGCCGGGCGTGTCATTGTTGGCAAACCATCGACGAGAGAGATCCGACCTGCCAGAGGCAGTGTCAATAGTTGCATGTGGCGCAGGGGCGTTGCGGGGGCTATGAGATCCTGTACCTGGCAAATTCATGGCAATGCGCAGTCGCTGGCGGCTGGAAGCGCCAAATCCGGCAGCGGCTGCGACAGCCCCAAATCTACCGGTTGTGCACTGGTGACAGGACGAGGGAGACACAAATCCGAGTGGTCAAGGACCGAAGCGGAGCCTACAAAGCGTCCACGGTGGTGGTCGATGGCCGGCGAGAGGTGGGATGGGTGGCGTCGGCGGCAGCCGCAGATCTACTGGTTGTCCGCTGGTCACGGGACGAGGGAGGCACAAATCCGAGTGGTCAAGGACCAAAGCGGAGTCTACGGAGCGTCCGCGGTGGCGGTCGGTGGCCGACGAGAGATGGGAGGGGTGGCGCCGGCGAAGATGCGGCGGGGAAGACGTAGAAGAGAGGAAATTTTTTACTTAGCTGCCCAGCGATGGAGTAAATATAGCACGGTGTGGCGCGGCACATGTGTGGATAATTTATCCTTCACTAGCATCGATTGGGGATCGGCTAGGTGTCGGTTAAAGGATTAAAATTCGATTTTACTCCTCTAACCCATTATAGGAGGTGTCGGTTGCAGCTTCACTAGCTAGGTGTCGGTTGCAGCCTCACTAGCGTGGATTGGGGATCGGCTTCTTTGGCAGCCTGGTTTGAGCCATTGAAGGTCCAGTCCATCGATGTGCTTCCTAAAGACAAAAGCATCGGAATTATGCCAAAGAAGCTGCAACACGGAAGAACAAAAGAATAAAACTTTGCTTGGCTTTTGCTTAGATCGGTTCCTTTTTTTCCCCATATATACGATCCTAAAAAAATGTATCAGGTTCCACTATCAATGGTTTATGTGGACGTCCAGGCAGATTTGAGGGAAGGGTCGCGTGTCTCGGACATAGATGAATTATCGGTGAAGGCTCGTTCACAAACACCTCGTGTGCCTCGGTGTCATCTAATGATCTCGCACGGCATGTTCATAAAGATGCGTACGGTGGCATACACATTTTTTTTCGACAAAGGATGAATTTTATTGACTTAAAAAAGAGCATCAAGAAGATACACACAATGAGCATACCCGTCCTCTGCATAATTAAGATGCACACAGCCAATACCAACACACGCACACAAACACACCTGCAAGTAGCAAAGTCACATATGACCAAAGCTATGCGTAGACGAGAAAAAAAAACGCCAAAGCGATCTGATTCGCGCTCAGCAAACTACAAACATTGACCATATCCGCACCACCAAACTCATGACCCACATAGATAACGATGTTCTTCAACAGCAACGCCTTCAAGAAGGGAGCAACGCTGAAGCGTTTTCGTCACCGGATCTGACCATCCAAGACCAGAATCTAGGTTTTCACCCTGAGGAATCAGTCCAGCATATCCGAGCAATGCCTTCAACAAGGTAGTGATATAAAACATCGCCATTGCCAAGTATACCCTACCGGGTTAGACTTAGGCTTTCACCCCGGAGCTTGAGACTAGGTACTCGTAGCACCACCATCGAAATCACTAATGTGTTGTTAGCGTCACTTTTCCTCGATACCAGCAGCTACATGCGATGTGCCGCCGCTGCACCACCATCCCTCTGCGTCAAGTCGTTGTCGATAGTTTACATCTCACCCTCGATGTCGACCACCGGATCTTCGGATCCGAAGAGATGAAACTCTCGTGAGACCTTTCGGTGGCGACTGCGACAAGGCTGACGCCGTTGGCCGGAGTGATCACCGCCTAATGGCAGTACATCCATACTGACAAAACAATGTGGTGCTCCGCCACCATCGCGGCCCCATAGCCACGGGAGCAGACCCTGGCACCCAAGACGATCGGCCTCCGCTGCAATCGCACTCCTAGGCACCACAACCAACGGATCCAGTAGCAGGGCCTCATATCCACAGAAGTCAGCTTCACCGGCCGCCCAAACTGTAGACGAGGGGAAGGAGCAGAACAATGCCAGCACCATGCTGGGGTCACCGGCTCGCCATGCCCTTGCTGGCGAGACGCAGCCACATCAAGGGAGGCTAGATCTGGGCCGATTCAAGCCCCACAACCCAAGAAACAGCCGCCGCCGCGAGATCAGCCGCTGGGGCGCCGTAGCCACGAAGCCTCCGCGTGCCGTTGACTGAGAACTCCCACGCCACCTTCGGAGGCGAGGGCCGCCGCCACCGCGGCGAGGCCGGCGGCAGCGGCGGAGAGGAGGGCTCCGAGGAGTGGAACCGGCGGCGGCAGCGTTGGGCTCCCCCGTGTCGCCAAGGATGAGCGGCGCGGGGGTCAGGATATTCTGTTTTGGATACCGGTTCTCCTGGTGGCATACACATGGCATGTACTAAAACAAGACTTTTTTTTTTGAATAAAGACACCCAAAGGGCATCTTAAATCTGATTATCATCAAGGAAAATAAAGGCCAGTACAATGGATAGACAATTGGACGTAGAACGACCAGTAAAAAATAAAATTACAATAAAAAGCATACTAGTCTTCTTCTTTCTTTGATTGTATGCTGTCCGCCGGTGATTGAAGATTGTACTGAACCAACAGCAAAGAAAAGCAACACCTGCAAATGCCCTCGCCATACAAGGCTTTGAAGACCGCAATAGCCACTCGCCCCTTGAGACGAGATCTAAAAGTCGTTGAAGCAGCATCGGCTGGAGCATCACCCCAAGCAGAACAAGCTTGCAATCCACCATCACCAGATCAGAGAGTTGGAGAAACCGGGTCAAGCCACAGAACAACACAGAAGAAGATGTCGTGGTTGCCACACCAAACGCCAGCCAGAAGAACTCCTTGAAAGACACACAAACTGCCAAGATCTAAAGGGAACCAACCGATCTGGGGACACAAACTCTCACAGGTCCTTCGCCGGCGCCGGATCGAACGTCGTCGAGGTAGGGAGAGACCAGAGAGACTTTATTCCAACACGCCATCGTCGCCACCACCTCGTCGATGCCGCCGGAGAAACAAAAACCTAAGAAAAAAAATCAAGACGGACGGGTCCCCACTCCTCTTGCCGCCAACGAGGCCGCCGGACGGGAAAGAGGAGGGGGACCGAGGCGGCGGCAGCAGTTGTGGCGGCGGCGGCGGTACTAAAACAAGACTTGGAACCACATGCATATAGCATAGTAGTATATGTGGTTATCTCAAAGATACAAAAGTAAATCAAGACTTGGTTGTGATTCTGGAGCCTGCAAGAAGCGTGGCTGTCCTACGACAATGGACCTTTATACTTTAATAAAACAAGATGAGGGCCACCATATTGTAGGAGATTCGTTGATCAAGT
>NC_041386.1:751758046-751772962 GCF_002162155.2 Triticum dicoccoides | reverse complement strand
TTGGGTTTCTGCCGTCCGTCACGCACTTTTGCAGAAACCCCCCCTGCATTTTTTATGAATTAACCCGCAGTACACACTTAAGTCATAACCGAACCGTTATTTTACATTTTTACGGAACCCCCCTGACATATTAGATAATTCACCCGCCGATCATATATAAGTCAAACAAATATTTTTATAAATTATCCATATCTTTTAAACCGTAACTCCGATTTTAATATGTTATATATGAAAATTGATTAGAAAAATGTGTAGAATCTGAATATGATGTTATTTTGTTTGTTAATTTTTTTTAAAATACTATTTTGGAAGATATTTAAGTCAAACAAATATTTTTCTTAATTATCCATATCTATTAAACCGTAACTCCGATTTTAACATGTTATATATGAAATTTGAATAAAAAATATGTAGAATTTGAATATGATGTTATTTTTATCTATTAAATATTTTAAAATATTTTTTAAAGCAAACTTGTAACCTATAGGGCACGTCCGTTTTTCTTTCGTACCGCGACGTTCTGGATTGCAAATAAACAACCACTAAAATCATAAAGAGACGAAAGAAAACATCGATAACCACACATGAGCACCTCTGAAAAAATTGGCAGGGAAAAAACAACATTCAAACACACTTTGGTTTGTGTGAACACTGAGGTCACTGAGGATGAGAAGGAGGATAAGCGGCAACATAAAAATGATGCCTCGCTAAAATAAAGGGCATGAACATATTATGGTTATTGGGTTTAGAGTGTGTGTTATTTTTTCCTCCCGTTGAAAAAACTTGCTCTTTTGCTAGGGAAAATGCATCCTACTACCGGGTGTAGCTACACCCATTTCTCATATACTACTATGTGGTAGTATATATATATTATTTTATCATTTTTAGTATGTTCATATACTATATCTAAGATACTCCAAAACGAGTTATGTGAAAAAATGGCATGTGAGCCCATGTTTTTATCATATTTGTGAAAATACGTACATATTTGTACGTAAAAAGAAGTATGCTAAAAATATACTACATACTACCTAAAAAATAGTATATATACTACCTAAATATTCTTACATACTACATACTACGCATACATACACTGTGGTATGGTAGATACTACCTAAAACATACAAAATAAAAATGGGTGTAACTACACCCGATAGTAGGAAAAATTTGTCCTAAAGGCAAACTTAACACCCTCGTTTAGCAATTGAGGGAGCGTGCTGCCTAAAGGCAAAAGCATCATAAAAGCAGTGGATAAAAGCAAAATATATAGAGACCAACCCAGGGCCAGACCCAGAGGACACGCTTAATTTTCTCGTCTTGTTCCATTTTCCCACCGAGCTGGACTCTCCTTCTCCCACTCGATGGCACGCGCAAGCGCAATGGGTCCTGCTATGCTGAACAAAGAGCATACTCAAAGCAGCAAGTCGAATGAGGAGTTTCAACATCTACATCTCCCTGAGCTGCTCATTGCCGCGGCGCGTGGCGACTTCAATGAAGTTAGGCGCCTTCTTCTTCTTCTTCACAGGGAAGGGGAAGGGGAAGGGGAGGATGAAGATGCAGCGCGCCAGCCGGTGGAACTTGTCATCGATGTCGACGAGAAAATCACCGGCATCAAGGATACCGTCGTGGCCGACATCACCGGTGCAGGGGACACCGTCCTCCATGTGGCAGCGTCTAGTGGAGATGCCGATGATTTCTTGAAGTGCGCAATGGTGATCGTCGACGAGGCCAGTCACCTCCTCAGCGTCCGCAACCGGAAGGGCGACACCCCCCTGCACTGCGCCGCCCGGTTTAGGAATGCTATTATGGTCTTTCATCTCTTGAATCTGGCAACAAGACACAGCTGCGACGGTGATGCTGCGGTGAAGGCCATCCTAAGAGTGCACAACGACAAGCAAGAGACGGTGCTGCACGAAGCCGTCCGTTTGGAAGCCATGGAAATAATCCACGAGCTATTGTCAGCGGACCCACAGCTAGCTCGTTTTCCGCTGACCGATGCCGCCTCGCCCTTGTACTTGGCCCTCTCGCTGGGTCACTGGGACATTGCCCAGCTGCTCTTTGAGAAAGACAAAGAGCTGTCTTACTCTGGACCGGACGGCAAAAATGCCTTCCACGCAGCTATTCTGGGGAGGCTGGGCAAAGGTACGTCTTCAATCAATTTATTTTCTACACATGCTTGTTTTGCCATATTTGTTAATACAGTTAGGGCACTACTAATACTCATATATACTACTCCCTCTGTTTCTAAATATTTGTCTTTCTAGGGATTTTAAATGGACTATCACATACGGATGTATATAGACATATTTTAGAGTGTACATTCATTCATTTTGCTCCGCATGTAGTCACTTGTTTAAATCTCTAGAAAGACAAATATTTAAAAACGGAGGGAGTAGGTGTTTAATTAGATTTCAAGAGTCTATCTTTTTTCTTCCTTTCTTTTTTCTAGCACTACAGTCCTCTCTCCATTCCAAATTACCTGTCGCGGAAATGGATGAATTATGCCTCGCTTCACACGAGACAAGATCTTATGTTTCTTCCTCTACATACAAGTGCATGCATGATTGTGTATCCGACAAAAAAAATTCTGGTAGCTAGCTTTGAATATGCATGCATGCATGCCTCACTTCACATGTGACAAGGTTTTATGTTTCTTGATTTACCACAAGTCTAAAGTTATGAAAATCATGAAAACAAATTATGTGAATATGTATTACTATTTCGTGTAGCGCCTCGTAAAGTTTTGTGAGATTTTTTTGGGAGAGAAGGCAAAGGCATACTATATATATTAAAAGTTCAAAGGTCTGTCAGAGTTGTTTTCACTATATTTTACCAGTTGTGCAAAAAGAGAAAACTGATATTATTATTTTTGAATTGGTGCAATCTGTCACTTGGCTTCTCTTTCTCATCCTGTTTAATGCATTTTTGGTGAAATTTTGCATACATGTCACACATTACCATATGCAGTAAATTCTTGGTCATAGGTTCTAAATTCCAAAGCGGGGTTAACATATTTGGAAAGAGGAAGTAGTAAACAGGCTCAGACCTGTGAGTTGGAGAAGAAACACGCAAGGCAGAGGAGAGTAGCCGTACATCCGCCACATTGGACTCTGATATCCCAAACCAACCCAAAATCAAGTCACATTTTGACAATCCACCCACTATTCCCATGCAAAAGAACGCCCACCCTTCCGCCCACCACCGCCACGATAGATCCGCAGGAGCTCGGGGTGGACACGGTCCGGGCCGGTCCGGTCCCTGACCGAGCTACTGTTTGGACAGGCTGTCGGCAGTCCGGACCGGAGCGGACCGAGCTGTGCCGCGGTCCTCTTTTCAGCTACCGGACTGGCGGGTGTAAAGCTCGGTGCTGACCGACAGGCTCGGCGGTCCCTGCGATGGCCAGTCACTACCATGTGGGGCCAACATATCGGAAAGGTGGTGGGAGAAGTAGCACGGTGGCCGGAGCCGGAGAAGATGCACCTGATGCTTGCGGTTGACGGGTGACGCTATGGAGGAGATGCGCCTCATGCTTGTGGTGGTCGGACGACGAGATGGAAGCTCCCCGCATCGATGGCTGCTACTTCTTGAGCTTGGTTGATTTTTCCCTTGAAAAGGAAGGATGACGCATCAAAGTAGAGATAAGTATTTCTTTCAGTTAAGAACCAAGGTATCAATCTTCCAAGTCTCCAATAGATGCACCTGCACAAACTAACAAACACTTGCACACAACGTGAAAAGGGATTGTCTATCCCTCGGTCACTAGCAAGAGTGAGATCTGATAGAGATAGGTATAAAAGATAAGTAAAAGTATAAAATAAAGTAAAGGTAAATAAATTGCAGCAAGGTATTTTTGGGTTTTTGATTTTATAGATCTGAAAATAATATGATGGTAAATAGACCTGTGGGCTATAGGTTTCACTAGAGGCTTCTCTCTTGAAAGAAACATATGGTGGGTGAACAAATTATTGTTGAGCAATTGATAGAAAAGCGCATAGTTATGACGATATCCAAGGCAATGATCATGAATATAGGCATCACGTGCGTGGCAAGTAGGCCGACTCCTGCCTGCATCTACTACTATTACTCCACACATCGACCGCTATCTAGCATGCATCTAGTGTATTAATTTAACAAGATCGGAGTAACACTTTAAGCAAGATGACATGATATAGAGGGATAGATCCAAACAATATGGTAACCCATCTGAATATTTATACATAAAAACTTAGTGTAAAATATAGATAAAATGCTATTTTTCTGGTCTTATGACCTATATTTTTGTTTTTATGCCAAATTTTACGTAATGAAGCCATAAATGTAATTTATTATATTGATGAAAAGATTGAAAGATTACTTTGGGTGACGAATAACTTATTCTGCACCCAGGGTGACGCATAGTCAATTTATATATATTGTGATATATAGTTAACTCATATTTTTTAGCCAAATTCTCGATAGGTTCTAATTCCAAGGGGGGCTAACATATTTGGATAGAGGGAGTAGTAAAATCGCTAGTCTTTGGTCATATATAGATTTTATCTTGGGCTGACAGTGATAGCTAACCATTGCAGAGGCAATTAAAATGCTATTGGAAAGTAAGAAATATCTTATCAAACAAGCAGAACAATCCACCGGTCGGACACCTCTTCACTATGCAGCATTATTCGGGGAGACGGAGATGACCGAGTTGCTACTGGAAGCTGATGCGTCTCCAGCGTATCTGCCAGACAACAAAGGGTCGTTTCCCATACATCTCGCTGCATCAAACGGCCAACCTGATAATGTTTTGGCCTTGCTAAGAAAGAGCGGCCCATACTATGGCAAGCTACGTGATGGCAAAGGCAGGACATTCCTGCATGTCGCTGCCGAGGCAGAGAGGTTGGGCGTCGTCATGTTGGCTTGCCAAGAGCAGGGCAAGGTGGCATCGTCGGTGATGAACATGCAAGACGACGATGGGAACACTACACTGCACCTCGCTGCTCTGGCAGGGAATATACGTATGGTCCGTGCTCTGGTGTCAATACCAGAGGTTAAGCTAAATTTACCCAACAAAGGGGGACGAATGCCACGAGATCTAGCATTCAAGGAACATAGCACAGGGTCTTGCCTCTACACTTGGGTAAGCAATTTTGTTTTTAGCTTGCTCCATGCACACCTATTTGCAAAGTCTCGATCGTATGATCTTTTTTGTTCATGTATGCTACTTATTTCTTCTTCCAGAACTCACGGTATAGGATACATCTCTTGCTGAGAGATGCCTGCGATTCGATTGATTGGAGACCACGGATCGAACTCTCGTGGACAGAATTCAAATCTGCTTTAGACGAAATGGAAAGATCGCAGAACATCGTCGACCAATCACAGATCATTGCTCTCGGCTCGGTGCTGATCACGACGGTGACGTTTGCCGCAGCCTTCGCCGTGCCTGGGGCTACCGAGCAGATGACCATAAAAAGGGCGGCACACCGACGCTTGCCGGGGAATACTTCTTCGACGCGTTCGTCATTGCCAACACACTGGCATTCATCTGCTCTTCACTATCCATGCTCTTTCTCATGTATGCAGGGGTGGGTTCAAACGTGAAAAGACGCACTTGGTCCTTGTTATTGTCTGCAAAATTCCTGGCTCATTCAGCTAGGAGCCTCAGCGCCGCCTTCATCTTCGGGATGTACTCGATCCTGGCTCCGGTCGAGCATGCCAAGGCCATGTATCCTTGTACAATCACGGTTCTCCCCCTGGTGGTGGTGGAAGGTTTTTGGTCCAGCATGACGGTGGGAATGGTATACAGCGACAAACTGGTGATGGTGAGGAGGTTTGGAAGTCGGGCAAGCAAGTGGAGTCTTGCATGGGCGGTCCTAGTGACGCTGATATTCCAATTCTGGCCATACATTCTCATCGCGGCTATATCTCATTAATCTACATATTCCACTAGTATCCGGATACCAATTTATTGGCTGCATACAATATATATCGTCACTACCAAATTATTGTTATTCTACTAAGCAATTGCCCATGCATTGCACCGTCGACATAAATATTCTAGTGACTTCATATGATTCTTGTGTTGCTACAGGGTAAGATAAAGAAAAGAAAGACATACATAGACTGATTAATTAGGTTTCATATTTTGTAAAGATTGGCGAGTAATGTGCATGCGATGTTTGACCACATCAAACCATAAAAGCTTGCTTTCCTCTCCTGATTTTTTGCTATGTGAAGACCAGTGTTCAACCCTCCTATAAATAAATCAAATGATAAAATTATCGTCTAACAGATCTTTTTTTTTAGCCCTGACCGTAGAACAATCGTTCTATGGTAATTTCATTAATAAGGTAAAACAAATATGTTACAAAATATAATACAAAAAGGAGAAAGCAAAGATGAAATGTAAAAAGCTTCAGCCAATCCCAGTTCTAGATATCATGTGTAAGTCCATCAGAGGTTTAATTCAGTCCATTCCTTGATCTTATTCGCTTTCTCTTCTTTGGTTCGAAGTTGCAAAGCCCAGAGGCCTTCCGACAGGTAAAACTTCCAGGAGTCAATAGCAGGAGGTGCCGACCGAAAGATCTTGTCATTTCGCACAGACCATAAGCTCCAACAACTCATAAGAACAATATCTAGAGCCAAATCTTTGGGAAGCCGCGTAGAAATGAGTAAAATCTCATCAAAAGAGGAGATACCTCTGGTTCTATCAGGCACAATGACATCCCAGCAGGCCAAAGCAAATGGGCAATTCCAGAATAAGTGAATCAAAGTTTCTTCCACTCTGTCCGAACAAAGGGCACAGTTGGAGTCAGGGAGATGCATATTGCGTCTGAGGAGCATATTCCTTGTGTTAATCCGATCGTGTAGAAGAAGCCAGCCAAAAATCTTGTGTCTCAATCTGCATGAGGTACCCCATAATTGCTGAAAAATGCAGTGGGCAGAGGGAGGGCCCATAAGACGCTTGTACATTTTCATAGAGGAGTACTGCCCTGAAGGCCAATGATATTTCCAAATGTCCCCGCTATCAGATCGAGTTCTGGCAGTTAACATGTCTTGAACCCTGATTAGCTGTTGGTAGGCCTGCATGGAAAGTGGCCTATGGAAGAGGGTGCTGAGATCCTCATGACTCGTCACCGATCGGAGGGTACAGTCCTTGTGAAGAGCAAAAGAGAATAGCTCAGGGAATTTTTCTTTTAATGGAAGTCCACCCCAATTATCAGACCAAAAGAAAATTGAGTCTCCTTGACCAGCTTGACAAATGGCATGTGATTTGTAAAGGGGTATGAGTTTGAGCAGAGTCTTCCACCAGAATGAGCCAAGCAACTTATCACTAGGTGGGCCATTTTGGTAGTAAGTTTCCCAAATGATGTTCACCCAAGGGGTATCCACTTTATTAAAAATTTTATGGAGAAACTTCATCAGCAGGGCTTTGTTGTGGACCGAGATATCAAGTATACCTAGTCCACCTTGTGCTTTAGGCTTACAGATAGCATCCCAAGAGATCATAGCAGTTCCTGAGTCCAATGATCCAAATTTTCTCCACATACAATTCCTTAAGTAGCTTTCAATTTGCTTGACCACACCTTTTGGTAACATTAAAGAGCACATAAATAAAATGGGCATACTGGCAAAAACTGATTTGATCAGGGTTAGTTTGTCACCAGTGGATAAGAGGGTAGAGCAACTTAAGAGCCTATTCTCAATTCTTCTCAACATGGGCATGAAATCCACAATTCGAGGTCTGTTAATGCTGAGGGGTAAGCCAAGGTAAGCATGAGGAAGAGTACCAATCTTGCAGCCCAGAATCTCAGAAAGCTCTATCACTTTGGCAGGAGGAGTGTTAATGGCAATCATGATGGATTTAGCATAATTAACTTTGAGGCCAGTGTAAGCTGCATAGTGGAGAAGCAGATTTTTAATTTGATGAAGTTGAGCACCATCAGCATTGGCCACCAAAGTCGTATCATCAGCATATTGAATAATAGGATACTCTGGGCAAGAGGTATGAATGAGAGGGGAGGTGATCAAGGAGTGGTGCATGGCCTCATTGAACATTGTTTGGAGCAGATCAGCAGCTAGAACAAATATGAGGGGGCATAAAGGATCCCCTTGTCTAACCCCTTTCTTACAAAGAAATTGCTTGCCAGGGACACCATTAAGGAGGATAGAGGAGAAACCAGAGCCATAAATCATCTTGATCCAATTAATCCATCTGCTGGCAAATCCCTTAGCTTGAAGGATATCCACAATAGTATCATGATTGATCATATCAAAAGCCTTTTCAAAATCCAGCTTGAGGAGAATGATTTCTTTCTTGGATGAGTGGCATTGGTGGATGTACTCATAGGACCATGCCAGACAGTCTTGTATGCATCTATTATTGAGAAAGCCATACTGATTTTTATGCACCAGAGAGAGGATCACCTTTTGTAATCTATTGGCCAACAATTTTGTGAGGATCTTAAGAGTGCAATTCAGCAAAGAGATGGGTCTGAATTCAGCAGGAGTAGAAGCTGCCTCTGTTTTAGGGATCAAGGTGATAAAGGAGTAGTTGATGCTCTGAAGATTGACATTCCCATGGTAGAAGTCATTAATAAGCCTATAGAAATCAGGAGCAATGATAGGCCAGCAAGCTTTCAGAAAAGTAGCATTAAATCCATCTGGACCAGGGGCTTTGTCAGCAGGCATATGAAGCACCACATGATCAATCTCAGCAGTGGTGAAGGGGACCTCAAGTTGAGCCAGATTCTCATTATGTGATATAAGATGGTTCAGGAAAAGCGGGTTTTGTGTGGCAACAGAAGTACCCATCCTATCCTTGAATGCTCTGTATAGGATGGCAGCTTTAGCACTGTGAGAGTAATGTACCAAGTTGTCCTCATCTTTGAGCATAGCAATACAATTATTCCTATGCTTGATAGTAGCTTTGGCCTGGAAGTATTTAGTATTAGCCTCTCCCACCTGAATTTTCCTAATGGTGGCTCTTTGCTTCCAATACAGTCTCTGATGTTTAAGTATCTTTTCCAAATGAGACTTAAGGATGGTCCTACTATTAGATTCCACAATAGTGAGGTCCCTGGCTTCTTCTAAATAATCAAAACACAGTATCATAAAGTTGGTATTGTCAATAATTTTCTTGAGATCAGAAAGGTTTCTGGCCCAAATTTTCAACCCTTTCCTAAGTCTCTTAAACTTAGTAGCAATGACCTTGGCACTGTCTATCTCATGCACATTCTGTGTCCAAATATTGTGAACCACTGACAAAAAATCATCATGTTCCAACCAATAATTCTCAAATCTGAAAATGTGAGATTTAGGAATAGAGGTACCAATCTTGACCATAAAAGAGACATGATCAGATGTGGTTTTGGCCAGAGGATGAGCCAAGGTGGCAGGGTAGTTTAAAGTCCAACTCTCAGAAGTAAAACACCAATCAATTTTTTCCAAAAGGGGCCAATCTTGCATATTGCTCCAGGTAAAATTTCTGCCTTTAATAGGGACTTCAATCAAGGATAAACTGCTGATAGCTTCATTGAAGGCTAACATATTGAGAATATTGCCTCCTTCTTGACTTCTGTTGTGAGGATATCTAATGTGGTTGAAATCACCAAGAATCATCCAATTATTGTCCTCAGGAGTTTGGAAATGTTTAAACCAATCAATAAAAAGTGGCCTCTCTTCCTGTTGGCTAGGACCATAAACATTAGTCAAAATCCAATTGTTCCCATTGTGGTTGGAACTTGGAAGTGAAATAGGTTGAAATGGAATAGATATTTGAGTGGAAAAGTTGGCCCTGGAACACCTGATCATTCCACACAATAAGCAGTCCTCCTACAACACCTACAGATGGTAGATATTCAAACTTATTGAGCCTCCTAGGGCAGAAATTCTGCAAAAATCTACTATCAATCAATTCTCTCTTTGTTTCTTGGATGCATAGGATAGCACAGTTGGATTCCTCAATCTTATTT
The DNA here is from genome assembly GCF_002162155.2 of Triticum dicoccoides. NCBI lineage: Eukaryota > Viridiplantae > Streptophyta > Magnoliopsida > Poales > Poaceae > Triticum > Triticum dicoccoides. Next base: position 751,763,006 of record NC_041386.1, on the reverse strand, counting down.
CTGATAGCTGTCCATTTCTTGGGATCATTCAAACCTTTAATGTTCCAGTTCAAGATAGACCAATCCTTATTCATGATAGAAGACAGAGTAACACTGACCCAACCACAGTAACCATCTGAAAATGGAGCTCTCTTTCTGACAGAAAATAGGACTGACACATGCATAAGTCCAAGTAGTATACCACACATAAAATGCATTCAGTGTGACAAACATCCAAATCATACACCAAATCATACACCATAGCAGACAGAAATATATCATGTAGCAGAACATCTCAAACATCCAAGGAGGATAGACAGTATCATAGTCAGTAGACAGTGCAACAGAGTTACAAAAGGTTTTGAAAAGCAGGATTACACCCTTGACATCATTACAAGAATCTTTCCAAAAGCTAGAACTAGCCAGACACATGGAGGAGTGCTAAGCTTGTACTGAGGATAGCTGGAACTAAAATTAGGAGCTGACTCCAGGGGTTTCCTTGGCCATTGGATTGCCCTTGCTTTTCTTGTGTTTGGTGTCCAGCTTCTCCTCTGAAGTATCTTGAGCAGCCACCTTGCAAAACGAAGTATTGAGACTTTTAATCACTTTTGCAGGTATTGGAGGAGGAAGAGAATGACAAGCAAGACAATTCTTATCCATGCAAATCTTTTTCTTATAACCTTTAGCTATCTGTTGTAATCTACAACTCCTTCTTACCTCAGTCTCCACCAGAGGAACCTTTTCCTTTCTTTTCTTGATGTTATGCATATTAGAAGTAGATGCAGGAGCCTGGGCCAACATAGGAGCAGTTGGAGCTGGTGAGTTGACTTCTTGCTCCTGAGTGTCCTGTGCCCAATGAGAGAAGGACAAGGATGAATCAACAGGAGGACAAGATTGAGGAATAACAAATGGCAGTGTAGTATTGCTGGCTCCTTGAGTAATAATCTCCCAGACTGTTGAGGTAACAAACTTCTTCGCCCAGTCAAATTTATCAGGTGTAAGAAGAGTGACTGACAGAAAATTGACCCATTCAACAGGTACCTAGATAGCAGCTTGTTCCTTGTTAGAAGGGGCAAAATGCTTGTTCCAGACTTCAGCCCCTTCCTTACCCAAAAGATCATCCACCTTAAGTGTGTCTCCAATGTCATCTGTGCCCAATGCAGAGTATCTCAAATTATCTTCTTCTGAAATAAATTCATTTCTTTGAAGAAAAGCAGGGTATGGAAAACCAGGGGGAGCAGATAGCTCAGAAGAGGAAGATGACTCACCCAGGGCTCCTGATACAATCAGTTTTTCAGTACCACCAGTTGTTGTAGGAGAGGTAACTTTATTTCCCGTACTAAGTTCAGCAAGCAAATCTTCAGGAAGGTTAGGCTGATGTTGAGAATCCATAAGATTGGGATCTTGTTCAGTGATGATAGCCAAAGGAGCAGACGAGTTCAACTTGTTATAGGCCATGTTGATGTGATTAGTCATGGAGAAGGCTTCCAAGAGCATAGGATCCTCTCTGTTAGCCACGACAACAGATTGAGATGGGATTAACATGAGGTTCAGACTCAGGTCATTAATAGGTGGAGGAACCACAACATGGGCCTCCACATGGATGTGCTGCTGAACAGGCAGTGGGCCAACAAGCCCATCTTGAGCTACTGGAATCTGCTCCTGGATAGGCCCAATGGGCTCATCCACCAAATTCATATCAGGCACAAGTGGCTCCAATGGTCCAGCCACAGAAGCACCTGTATTTCCACTGTTAACAAACTGTCCCAAAGATAGTGTGAGGCTGCTATGTGGTGCCAAGTGTGGATTCTGTGGTTGATCATCCTCCATAGGAGCCATCAGATCTTGAAGCTGTAGAAACTCTCCAGGATGTAACTCTTGATCAATGACATGGTTTCCTTCAGGCATAGCCCAATGCCCCCAACCAGGCATCTCTTCTGGGTCTTCTTCCTCCTCCAGCTGCTCCTCATTACCTTCAATTTGTGGAGACAAGTTGAGATTCAGAGGTTGGTTTCCTGGAGGCACAACCTCATGGTGTTGAAGTGGAACCAGGAAATGGTTGTGCTGGTTTGGGTGATGATGAAGCTGAGCAGGTTGTGGGTGGGGATTGCCAAATGGAGGGATCTGATCCTCATCATGCGGTTCCTCCCCCAGAACATGATGTTGTAGAATTACCACAGGAACAGTGAGAGAGTCAGAGTGTTCTCCATCTCCAAAGACAATACTTGAAGGTATGTCTCTCAATTCTTCCACTTTGATCTTAACCATTTGATTTGCCTTAGTGCTCCTGACTCTGTCCCACATAACAAACTTCCCAAATTTACTGACTGCATCATTGATTTCTCTAATGTTCCTTCTGTCAAATGGATAGCCACAGAGCATAACCCAAACCTCTCTAGTAAGAACAAGTTTTCTCCAGTTGAGACCCTTTTCATGGTTTTGGAAGATAACATGGACATCGGTATATTGGTGTGGGCTACTAGCCACCAGATCGTCCCGATCGAAAACACAGTTGAGTTGAACATATGCTTGCCCAAACGGACACTGAGTAATCTCTCGAAAGCCTAAATGCCTGTCAGTGAGGAAATCTGAGAGTACCTCACGCACCGTGTTGAAGTCCACTGGGAGATTTGGCATGGGAACGATGGTAGCGATGGCCCAATCTTCGTGGAGTGGAGTTGGTGCCGCCGCGAGGACTTTGATCCGAGCAGGCCTCCCCTCCACCGTAATGCTCTGGTGGTTAGGAGGGAGGAAAGGGGAGGGATCAAACAGGAAGGAGGCCATGGCGACGGCACGCGCAGGTGGGGTGATGGATGAAGCTAAGATGTGAGGCGGCCTCCGGGCAATGGGGATGGTGGCGGCTTGCAGACACTGAATAGCAGAAGGCGATGGGGCGGAGTAATGGATGGAGCCAACTCGGGAAGGAACAGAGGAGGGAATATCGAGGCGAGCAGGGGATGATGGCTGATTGACCGCACCTGCCAATTCAGCAGCGGGAACAGTGGCAATGTGCCTAGGAATCGCAATCGCCCGACTTGGGTCAGGTATTGGGCTTGCAGGCTGATGGTTGTTGGGCTGGGTTGAGGAGTAGCAATCTTTAGCAATGTGGCCCCAATTCTTGCAGGCCCGACACTTAATCCGATTAGTACAGGTGGGCCGTGCATGGCCAAAGAGAAGACAGCGCACACAGAAGGCCTGCTGGGTGTTTTGAAATTGCGCTGATCCCGCCCTTGGCTGCATGATGGCAGATGAATGGCCATTATTGCCATTATTGCCATAATGACCCGACGATGGAGCATGTCAGATTGACTGAGTGAATCGATCGGGCGAAGCCTGATGATCAACACGAGAAGGAATGGGAAAAAACCCAGGTGATCTAAGAGCATCAACATAGGATTTTCTGGGGTGACGACGGAAAACATGAGTCCATTCATCCTCTTTCTCTTGGAGGTATTGATCAAGTTCCCAGGAAGAGTTAGGTCCTCCTTCTCCCCAGAGCAGAAAGTTAACATTTAGAAGGGGAAGCGAAATGTTGCCCCCTTTGATGATGGAGAAACCAACTTCTTTGGAAGAAACGATAAACTTGAAAGACCAATTTTGCAATAACTTGACTTTAAAAAGGGAAGCTCTACCCCCGAAACAGGCCAGAAGAATAGTGCTAACCGTTTCTTCCGTGAGGCATAGGCGAGATCTGGTGAATTCAGCCACCATAGGGAATTCTTCAGAATCGAGAACTTCAGACTATGCTCGCATGCCATCCTTAGTCTATTTGCAATGAGCAGGTTCTTCCACACTTTTGCTGCTCCTCTGCATGAGCTCTCAATTGACATTGACAACACGCTAGTCCTCCTTCTCTCACGGGTAGTGTGGAAGGGCATGAACATAGCGGTCATCGACAGGGGTGCGCGTGAACACTTGCCAAGTTGCTCTAGTCTATGCTCGCATGCCATCCTTGCTGGCTCACCGCTTCCTGAGCATATGTGCTTTATCTTCCTCATTGAGTATTGAGGTCTTTTTCTTATGATCTAAAATATTCCTGCTAAAACATAGATATTCCATCGAGATGAAGTACTTTAGGATGTAAAACTACAATATCATCGTCAATGTCAATTTAGAATGAGTCTTGGATTCTGTTGGTTTTGATCATTGAGACACATATTTGTTGTAGCTCTGATGCAACTCTGGCATTATTTGGTTGTTTTGACTCGAGATGGTGGATTAAGAGAGGCTCAAGGTTTACACTTTCAGTTTCAGAAAAAAAGAGCACCAACAGAAACACCGAAATTCAGTGAAATTCAGTGATTTCAGTTTGCGTTTCAGGCAAAAGGCTGAAATATTCACTTGAATTCAATTATACTTTAAAAACTGAAAAAAAAATTGAATTTTTTTTGAATTTATATGTACTAATGAAATTACTGAAATATTTTGGCTAAAAGGTAAATATTTCAGTGGCTGCCAAAATTAGTGAAGTTCAGTGAATTTCATGGAAATCTCACTGAAAGTGAAAACCAATGGAGATGAGGTTTCGGGGTTGAGAGATAGTTCAGACCAGTCAAACAATGCTATTTGACTTGATTCAAAATCATTGCGCAAGGTGCAGCTCACGCAAGTAACCCAACTGAAAAGGTATCACATTTAGAAAGGTGGAACTAGCACTAGTAGAAAACAGGGCTTTCGTTCGGGCCAGATAAACCCATTAGTCCCGGCTTAGTCACGAACCGGTACCCATGGGGGCATTGGTCCCGGTTCGTGCGGCTAAAGGCATTAGTCCCGGTTCAAATGACCCCTTTAGTCCTGGTTTGAGACACGAACCGGGACTAATGGGTGCGATGCCCTTTAGTCCCGGTTCGTATCTCAAACCGGGACTAAAGATTAGACCTTTAGTCCCGATTTGAGGCACGAACCGGGACTAAAGGGTATTGCACCCTTTAGTCCCGGTTCGTGCCTCAAACCAGGACTAAAGGTCCCATTTTCAAACTCT
>NC_041386.1:751731822-751757720 GCF_002162155.2 Triticum dicoccoides | reverse complement strand
ACACACCCCCCTTGGATCGCCTTTTCAGTTTTGTAAAAAGCAAAAGAAAATGATAAAAACTTCAAAAATTAAAATCCTTCAAGGTGTAGTTATGTTACTACATCCATTAGTTAGGAAAATTTAAAAACTTAAATTTGGACATGTTTTTACAAAAAAGTGTTATGAAAAAGTAAAACGGCCATATCTTTTGCATACGATGTCAAAAAAACGCATAATATATCAAAAAAATCAGCACGAAAATCCGCATCCGATTTTGACGGCCATAGGCCTGTTTGCAAACTTTTAGAATCCTCAAATTCCAAAAGAAAAAAAGTTATGCTCAAATTTCAGTTTTTTTTTGGGGTTAAATCTGGTCAAACTATGGTCAAACTACTTATTCGAGAAGTATTAGTGGTACTAAATAATTATTCAAGAATATTAGTGTTACTAAATAATTATTTCAATATTTTGAATTTTGGTCAAATCTGGTCAAACTATGGTCAAACTGCTTATTCAAGAAATATTAGTGTTACTAAATAATTATTGTTTTTCAGAATATTAGTTTCAAACTCAAACAGTGAAACGTGTGACTTCATGCTCAAGCTAAACTCCTGAGGGTTAATAGGATTGACATCTTACTATTGTCAGGAAAACAACAAGTGCAGACTTGGAAACGAGGGGGAATAGAACTCGGAAGTTAAGCATGTGGAAGACCGGCCGGGAAGTTAGATGATTTGGAATGATGAGGGGTGATTAGAGATTAGGGTTAAATTGAGCAGTGATGAGTGGTGGTGATTAGAGATTAAATTGTAAAATAATTCAGAAATTTGAAAATCGAGAAAAATTTCCAAAAAGAAATTTCAAAAAGAATTAAAATAAACACTTTAGACAGCGGCCACGTGGAGGGCCTTTAGTCCCGGGACTAAGAGCATCTCCAGCCGTTCGGGCCCCCAGGGCGCCGAAAAAGAGCGGTCTGGGGCGAGCCGGCGCTAGTTCGGCCCCTGGGGTTCGGTTCGATCCCAGTCACACGCCCACGGTCGCCGCGGGTTCGGCGAAGTTCGTCTTGTTTTTTTTGCAAACTCGGCGACTTTTGCGTGAACTCGGCCATTATTCGTCCAAATTTGTACAAAAAACGTAAAACATGGGTGAACTAACTTAAAAACGAACTAAAACGCCTAGCCAGTGCCGCCACCGTCGTCGCCGCCGCCGTCTACATGCCGAGAAGACTGTGGAAGCGGGTGTAGTCGCCGTCGTCGTCGTCGTCGTGCCCCTCGCCCGCGACGTCCCTGCTGCACCCCTCACCCGGGTCACCGACAGTGCATGACGGCCCGGCCTCGACCTCGTCGTCCCTATCGATGACGATAACACCGCCCTCCTCTGCGAGGCGACGCTCCTCGGCGCGGCTGGCGCACCTGCTCGTGGACGTACTCCTCCCTCGCCCATTTGAGGGCGGACTTGTCGTTGGGGGCCACCATGCCGGCGTGCTCCGGCTTCACGGGGGTCGCGTCCGGCTCGGGCTTCGGCCGGACAAGGCGAAGGGAGCGCCTTGTCGATGCCATCGCAGGCGATGGCTCGTTGATGATGAGGGCGCCACTCCGCGCGCGACGCGCGAGCGGTGTCTCCTCCGGCTCCGGCTTGACGGGGCGGATGGCCGGCGAGCCGGAGCCCGATGAGGAGGACGATCCCGGCTCCATTCGCCGTGGTATCCAGGACCTACTGCGGCGGCAAGAGGAGGGGTGCAACGGGTACTCCAGCCGCGGCACATTGCCGGTCTCGATGTGGTTGAGGACGGCGTCGAGTGTGCGGCCGGGGACGCCCCACCACTCGCGCCGTCCTTCGGAGTTGAGGCGGCCACGGGGAATGACGCTGTTGACGGAGACGATCTGCTCGTCGCGGCGGGCCTAGAAGTAAAGCGTCCACAGCGTTTCGTTGTCGGGCGCGTATCTCGGCTCGTTCCGCTGCTCCTCCGTCAGCGAGGAGCGGATGCGGGCGATCTCCGCCCGCCGCGCAGCTCCTTCGGGGAAGGGCGGCACCAAGATGCTGCCGGCGCTCTGCCTCCATGCCCCTGGCACGCGCATGTCTGGGGGCGTCGGGTACTCGACCTCATACAAAAGGCGCGCCTCCGGCTCCTGGAGGTGTCGGCAGCCGAAGCCGTTCGCCGTTGTGTCTTCTCCTGGGTATCTCTTGGCCATTTTGCTCGTTGGCGGTGGAAGGCAGTGGGGGGAGAGCTCGTCGGCGGGAAGAAGGTTTGCGCGGGAGGGAGAGCGGGAGGGTGTAGTGCTCACAGGCGGGGAGGGCGCCTTTTATAGCCTAAGCGGGGGTGGCGGTGGGTGGCATGCGGCCGGACGCATGGCGCATGCGAGCGGTCGCGCGCCGGCGGCGTCTTCACTGCTTCACCCGTGAGGCATCAATGGAGGCTGACCGGCGCGGCAGCGCGGCAGCCTTCGCATTGATTCCCGTGGGAACTGAGGCGATGAGGTCGACGAAGCGGCCGTATCACTGACTCGGCGGGCATGCGGCTGCTTCACGCCAAAACGCTCGCCCCGGCGCCCCAAGCGCCACCCGGCACGTCGGGTTTGGCCTTGGTCCGCCGATGCTGATTTCGGCCCAAGCCGGCGAAAAACGGGCTCCTGGGGGCACGACTGGGCCGTTGTTTTGGCGCCGGCGGAAAAAAATCGCCCGAGAAGGCCCTTCTGGGGGCGCGGCAGGAGATACTCTAAGGGGGGGGCTTTAGTAACGACCCTTTAGTCCCGGTTTCAGAATCGGGACTAAAGGCCCTCTAGAACCGGGACAAATGGGCCTTTTTCTACTAGTGTAGCGAAAGAATCCTAACATGTGCAAGTGCGCTAATGGAAAACTAACCATTTTGAAATTGACTTTCAGACATAATTTGAGTAATCTTTGACTATATATGAAATTATCAATGATGATAACATACAATAAGTGCATAAAATGATGATTTAATCAATTATTCATCAAACCATACACCTGATAGATTCTGGAAAAGGAGATACAGTGCATAATCCTCTGAAAAATTACACATAACAATGACCGCCTATAATAATACATATGTCCCTATCTATATTTGTTTAATGCTTTTGTGGTTCCACATTATTATGTCGCTAATCACAACCTTATTCTTAGAGGATAGAATATATAGAGTTCACCACCATTGATTAATTTATAGTTTATAATTTTTCTTGTATTCACGAAATATGACTTGATCATAAATGGGGCTATTATCCTCTAATAAAAGCTCATTTATGTGCCCATCACTGGTAGAAAACAGGGCTTTGATCCAGACCAGATAAGATCATTAATCCCGGTTCCCTTATGAACCGGGCCCAACGGGTGCATCAGTCCCGGTTCGTGAGGCCAGGGCGCCGGCCAGGCCTCGGGGCCATAGGTCCCGGTCCTATGACCCCTTTGGTCCTGGTTCCAGACACGAACCGGGAACAAAGGGCCTCGCTCTTGGCGCAACCCCTTTAGTCCCGGTTTGTAGCTGGAATCGGGACCAAAAGAGCGGGCTACTGTCCCGGTTCTAGCCACCAACCGGGACTAAAGAGATGCCTATATATACCCTCGCCCCGGCCACCCTCTCCTATGTTTTTTGGCCGTGTGGGAGCTGCATGCATGCGCTGCTCTGTTCTTCCTTCTATGCATGCACAGGAGGTGTTCGATGAAATGTCCGAGCCACACTTAAGCTTTCTCCTCTCCAAACTCGACCTCCAAGCTCCATTTTCCCCAAAATTTGTCTAGGTTTGGCGGTCCGTCCCATCCCGTCCCCGTCCTCACCGCCGTCGATCGCCCGCACCGATCTCGTTGCCGACACCAACATGGTGAGCCTCTTGTTCTTATCTTCTTTTTAAAAGAAAAATTCTTAGTTGTATGATTTAGATAGATACTTGTATAATTTTCTTACTTTTATTATTGTTTGTTTTATATGACATTGTTGTGAGTAAAAGTACCTTTTTGGTTAAAAATACCTTTTACCCAGTGACCATGTCAATGCTATCTCGAAGCTTGTCTGTGGTACTCCGATTTTCAATAAAAACATTTAAAGCACAATGCTAAGTTTTCCTTATTAATTATCCAAACGCCATTGTATGGGTAATGTCATGAAATTTCTCTCCCCTTACCTAAAGGGTTTTCTACATTATATCCTGTCATGGATATCATGCTCTACTTGTCCTTGGGAAGGATATGCCCCTGAAATATGTGTTTAAGCACATTTTCCTTTCCATTGTTCTGGTTAAATCTGATAACCACCTTTTCCTGTCCATTCGTTTGTTTAAACCCTTATTGTGATCTGTATGATATAAGCAATAATATTCCCTGCTTGTCTGAACACCTCGGTGTATAACTCTGTCAATAAGACCCTGTTACTATTGTTGATGACATTCCTGTAGCCACCAATGGATGAGAACTTTACCTATTGGTCCGCCTTGTTCTATGAGGAGGAAAATGGTTCTCTTAGTCCGTCGTAGTTGGTACCGATGTTGTTGTTGACATAACTGACAGGCTACCCTCTAACATGCCTTGCTATCATGACCGTGCAAGATGTCACTGCTCCTTCTACCTTTAACCTGTATGGTGGGCCCATAACCCACAATTCCACAGGATCATAGCCTGACTCGCATGTACACCCTGTTTCCGGTGTTATTCCTCACGCTTGGCCTCGTAGGTAATTCACGAGCCACCTTCCTACAGATCTAATTTGGTATATGATGCAATATTATTCTTGTTGTTCTAGATCCCTTTCACACTCTGATCCAGGCAACGAATGATTGCCTATCCTCTTGAAACTTCTTATTGCGCCTTCTTACTTTGTTCTCGTTGTCTTTCTTGGATTTTAGCTCGAGAGATGCCTCTATGCGTCATTCACTAAGATAGCCCCCATGTACCTAACATGTGTCGAGCTCCGGTCTTCCCGAGTTTCCCCCCTAATCTTTTCGGTAAGTACGATGAAGATCCGGAAGGAAGAACGACAACTTCATCATGACGCCCTGCTACAGCGACATGAAGACATCAATGTAAGCGATAAACTTCTTCGAGAAGAGCAACCTGGAACGAGAAGATCCATTAGAATTCCATAACTAGAACTTTCCCATTACTCCACCTCTTAAATCTCGGGACGAGATTGTTTGTAGTGGAGGAGATTTGTAACACCCCAAGTGACATGCTACAGTAAACTCCTATTAACGGTGCCACATCATCATAATTAAATTTTATTATCATCACTTTGTCCCAAAACGACCTCAAATTCAAATTTAAAAGACAAGTCAAATTATTTTTACTCAAGCTACAAAACTAAAATGTTCGAATAGTTCTATAACATTTACCTGATAAATGTCATGCTGCAATCAACTTGGTATGACTCTCAAATAAATTCCTAGGAAATTAATAAGTGGTCCAAAAGCATTTAAATTGCCTTTTTTCAAAATTAGAAAATAAGTATACTTTTCCAAATAATGTGAAACCTTGTGTGTGGTCTCAAAATATTGCTTACTAATTATGTGCCAAATTTCAAGTTGAACTCAATTTAATTACTTTGGCAATTAAGCAGAAAACAATACCGAATTAATAAAACAGAAAACAGGGAAAAAGAAAATGGCCAAGTGCACACTGTGCACTAGAAGCCTAGTGCTACAGTAGCGCGGCCCAAGCCCACCAGGGCCTTCTCCATCTTCCTCTGTACAGGAGGCAGAGACCTGTGCGTGGCGCACATCCACGCCTCCATGGCCGTCGTGTCGACCATCCGGCGAGCCCCCGAGGTGTACAAGACCATCCCCAAGCCCCAGGACAAACCCTAGACCCCCGGTTCTCTCGTTTCCTCCTCGCACTCGATCTTGAATAGGAGCCGAAGCTTTCGTCGCCGCGACCTAGTCGTCGTCGCGGCCACCGGCCGCCCCTTGCTGCACCAAGGTGTCCAGAAGCCTCCCCGCGTTCATCTCCTTCGTCCCCAATGAAGAACTCGAGCCAAGCCGCACCGTAAGCTCGGGATCGAGCCGGTTTCTCTGCCACGGCCACAGCATCTCGCCGTCGATCTCCACCACCGGCGCCTCCCGGCCTCGCCGAGCTCGTCCAAGGCCTCCCTGGGGTGAGCCTCCGCCCGTTCCCCCTTTCTTCCCCTCTGCCCGACGCCGTATGTCGCCACCCCACGCCGCCCAAGCTCCGGCCGTTGGCCGCGCCTCGCGCCACAGCGCCCCGTGCGCGCCCCTGGCCGCGACCAGCCGCGCATCAGCCGTCCCCTGGCCGCGTCCGGTCGCGCGTGCGTGCGCCCGCTGCGCCCTGGACGTGCGCCCGCGTCGCCCAGTGCTCCCACGCTGGCCCTGCTGCTGCTCTCCTATGCCGCTGCTCTTTCTTCTGCTACTACTCGCTGCTTCTCATGGCCGTGTGTGTGCGTGCTCTGTGTGTGTGATGTGTGCTATGCTGCGTGCTGTGTGTGCGCGTATGGCCGGCTGGGTCTCTGGATGAGACCTGGCCATGTTTAGATTAGTAACTATAATTAGTAGTTAGGCTAATGAGTGGTTCGGTGTAGTGTAAATGACATGTCGACCCTACCGTTAAATAAAAAGATAAATTGCATTAAAAATATCTAAGCCTATGACATGTGGGTCACACCTCTCCTTTTGACTAGTCAAATTGGCTGTGTCAGCTCGAATTAAAATAAAATTTAGAAAATATAGAATATTAGTAAAACTTTGAAAAATCATGTAAAATAATCAGTAACTCGAATGAAAATACTTTATATATGAAAGTTGCTCAATACGACGAGAAGAACCCGAATACGCAGTCTGTTCGTCCGCCACACATCCCTAGCATACCAAACGTGCAACAATCCCACAAGTATCAACACCATTGTTTTTTTTCCCCGAAACCTAGGGCTCTCTGGCGGCGCTAGGGTTTGCAGTGGAAACCGATCGGCGGCCGCGGATCTCATCGGCGGGCCGCCCCGAGGACTCGTCCGGGGGTATGGCTACACCACCAACGGCGGAGGCGGTGCGAGGTGACTCTGGTCCGACCAACCTTTGCTCAGCGAGGGAGAAACTAGAGGAAGCCCTGGGGAAGCTGGATATATCCGAAGAGGAGGCGACTCCCCTGGTGATAGATGATCGACAAGACGGTGCTCCGGTGAAGTGGCTGCTAGCAGGGAAGGTTCTCTACCGAAACCTGTATCATATTCACACCATTGGCAACGCTTTGCGACCGGCGTGGGGAAACCCTAGAGGACTGCAATTCGGATCAACTGGGTCGAACACCTTTGTCGCTGAATTTGAGGCCCAGCGTGATCGAGATAGAGTATGGGCGGGATCGCCATGGCATATCAACAAGAACACGGTCATCTTGGCTGAGTTCGACGAGTGCATGCGCCCTGACGAGGTTAAGTTTGATCGGCTACAAGTATGGGTTAGGGTTTTGAATCTACCCTACAACCTGCGAGATGATGCATGGTGCCTCCCAATAGCACGGACGATTGACAAGGAGGTGCAGATAGCAAAGTTCGACCACAATGGAGGTTATCTCCGAGCAAGGGTTTCTGTGGATGTCAATAAACCGCTCCGGAGATGGGTGCTAATAGATTCGGCAAGGAGGAAGAAGGTGGATCACTATGATATGCAATATGAGCAGATCCCATACTTCTGCTTCTCTTGTGGTAGGCTGGGCCATTCGGATCTGTACTGCTCTAATCCTGGTTCACGAGATGACAAGGGAGAGCTGCCGTTTGGGCCATCATTGCGAGCTCCTGACGAGACCAGATATCCAGCAACCAGCGACAATTCCTCGAGGGGACAGAAGTCTTATCAGAGTAGCAAGCAAGAGACAAGAAACTCCAGAACAAAAACTAAGCAAGATGGGCAGGAAGAGGTGATTTCGCCCCTGAAGAACAAAGAAAACGTGCGGTATAAGAGGAAAGAGGGACCGACAGCAGTCTACAAACCCAGGCAATTGCTTCTGATGGCGGCGCATATCCCCGGAGAACTTGAGCTGAGCACGAGCACTGCAGGGGGAGAGGATGATGAGGATCTGGTTCGTGAACCAAAAAAGAAGAGGCCAACGCCTGAAAATTCGGCAGAGACCGGTCATCGGTCCTGCCCATCCCAATGAGTTGCCTCTCATGGAACTGCCGGGGGCTTGGGAACCCCGAGGCGGTTCGAGAGCTTCGCAATGTTGTGAAGCTAGAAGGACCCACACTCCTCTTCGTCATGGAAACAAAAATCAAAGGGAAGAGAGTTGAGGACTTGCAAAGACATCTAGGCTTCGGCGGGTGCTTTGCGGTTGATAGTACTGGTCTAAGTGGTGGTATTGGTCTGTTTTGGTCGCATGATGTTATTGTGGACCTCAACAATTATAGTGCTAGTCACATTGATGTTTCTGTTAAATTTAAAGAGCAAAACTCCTTTCAATGGAGGTTTACTGGTTTCTATGGGGCGCCCCGAGCAGAAGATAGACACCATAGTTGGCGTTTCCTACGCACTCTGTATAACATACCGCATGCACCATGGATATGTTTGGGTGATTTTAATGAAACTCTCTTCTCTAATGAGCACTTTAGTCGGGCTGCTAGGCCAGAGAGACAGATGAGAGCATTCAGAGAAGTCACTGATGAGGTGGCCCTCCAAGACTTGGGGTGGTCAGGCACTCCATACACCTGGGACAATCGTCAAGCGGGTGATGCGAATGTTAAGGCAAGGCTCGACAGGGTCTTCGCCAACGAGGAATTCCGGCAACACTTTCAACACATCAGAATCAGGCATGTTTCTTCTGTCGAATCTGATCATTGCTTTGTTGTAGCGGAGATAAGGGAAAAGATCAATAACATGTCACGTGCAAAGAGACCGTTCCGATATGAAAATGTTTGGTCATCGCATGTGGACTATGATCGAGTTGTCACCAATGCGTGGCAGGAGGTAAATAGGGGACCGGGCCTTCAAGGGATTGTGGATTCACTAAGTCACCTAAAGGAGACGCTTGAACCTTGGGGGACTCGCGAGTTTGGCTGTTTAACACGCCGTGTCAGACAGCTACAGAAGAGGCTTGACAACCTACGTTGTCGTTCGGTTGGCCGGGGGCCTACATATGAGGAGAAAACAGTGGTTCGGCAGCTTCGAGAGGCTCTTCATCAGGAAGAGATCTGGTTCCGACAGCGATCACGTGTTCCCTGGCTGAGAGAAGGAGACTGTAATACGTCGTATTTCCAAGCTCAGGCTGCACAAAGAAAGCGAATCAACAGAATACAGGGTTTATGTAGATCGGATGGCTCGGTTTGTGCAAACGAAGAGGAAGACAAGGCCGAGGTTCAGGCGTTCTATCATAACTTGTATGAGTCCCAAGGTTGGAGGGATTCTACAGAACTGCTCGATCATGTTCCTGCCAAGGTGACGGAGGACATGAATGTGGAGCTCACAAAACCCTATACTGCGGAGGAGGTCAGGACAGCTTTGTTCCAAATGGCTCCCTCCAAAGCACCCGGGGTAGATGGGTTTACTGCGGGGTTTTATCAGCGTCACTGGAGCATGCTTGGTGAGGCTGTAACCAAGGCAGTTTTGGATTTCTTAAACGGGGGCGAACTACCTGTGGGTCTAAACGACACGTCGATTACGTTGATCCCCAAGGTACGACATCCTAAGTCTATAACACAATACAGGCCCATCTCTCTTTGTTCAGTTTTGTATAAAATTGCTTCAAAGTGTGTGACAAACCGATTGAGAGTATTCATGGAGGAAATCATCAGTGAAGAGCAGAGCGCTTTTGTCCCTGGGCGGCTCATAACGGACAATGTGTTGGTGGCATACGAAAGTGTGCATACTATGCGAAGGCGGAAGAAAGGAAAAAAACTATGCTTGTGCTATCAAACTTGATATGATGAAAGCATACGACCGTGTCGAGTGGCATTTTCTGGAGGCAATTCTCACTAAGTTGGGCTTCAATGTTGATTTTGTCAGGCTCGTTATGAAGTGCGTGTCCTCGGTGCGCTTCTCAGTCCGGGTTAATGGTGAGCTACTGCCATTTTTTTCACCCTCGCGTGGGCTGAGACAGGGTGACCCAGCCTCACCCTTCCTCTTTTTGCTATGCGCGGAGGGCTTCTCCTCTCTGTTGAAGTTTTATAATCATGGATATATTGACAGAGGAATCAGAGTAAGTTACAGGTCGCCTTGGGTAACTCATTTGCTTTTTGCAGATGACAATCTGATCTTCATTAGTGGAAACACCCAAAGTGCATCAAGACTGAATGAAATCCTGAGGGTTTATGGTGATGCTTCGGGTCAGTGTGTCAATCGTGCAAAGAGCGCAGTTTACTTCAGCTCCAACACACCGGCCCAGCTTAAACAGCAGCTCAAAGCGGTCCTCAATATTGATGTTGAGGCTTTTAGTGAGCGGTACCTGGGGCTACCCACTGCGATCGGGCGCATCACAAGTGGAACTTTCGATCACATCAGGGAAACAACTCGCAGGAAGATGCAGGGATGGTCTGAAAAACTGCTTGCGTGTGCAGGTAGGGAAACTTTGCTGAAATCAGTTGTACAGGCCATTCCAACGTACTCTATGAGCACCTTTCTACTAACAAAAAAGGTGTGCAAGAGTTTGCGTCACCAATGGCTAAGTTTTTTTGGAGCAGCTCCATCGACAAAAATGCTTTACATTGGGTGTCATGGAAGAATTTGGCTACACGAAAGTGCCAAGGAGGTATGGGGTTTCGCGACCCACAACAGTTTAACATTGCGCTACTAGGGAAGCATGGGTGGCGGTTCATGATGAACCCTGACTCTCTATGCGCAAGGGTAATGAAAGGCCGCTATTTTCCTAATACAAATTTCTTGCATGCCAACGTTCCCAAATCAGCATCTGCTACTTGGCGAGCTATCATTGCTGGCAGGAAAGCTTTACAGGCGGGACTTGTTAAGAGAGTAGGAGATGGGAGCTCTATTGATGTCTGGATGGACAAGTGGATTCCGGGAACTATCTCCATGAAACCTTTATTCAGACCTCCGAGCACTAATATTCAAAGAGTCTCGAATCTTATTGACACCGAGAACTGGTTTTGGAAACAAGACCTTATAAGGACAACTTTTATCGCTCCAGATGCAGATGCTATTCTTAACATACCCATCAGGAGGGGAGAAGGACAAGATTTCTTTGCTTGGGCCTTTGAACGATCAGGCAACTACACTGTTAAGTCAGCGTACCGTTCTCTAATGACTCATAACGAGCGTCTAGCTCTAGAAGAAGGGACGGCTACAGGAGCCTCAACGGATGATAAACAGATGTGGACAGCCTTATGGAAACTCAAAGTGATCCCAAAGGTTCGGGTGTTTTGGTGGAGGGTGTTGAGGGGGATTCTACCTGATGAATGTACCCTCAAGCACCGCCACATTTCAGTTCTTGACACTTGTAAAGTGTGCATGGCAAGACAGGAGGATCTCATGCATGCGTTAATACAATGCTCCCATGCACGACATTTCTGGAGCGAAGCTTGTGCTTGGTTTGATCTCAGACTCCCTCGACTACATCCAAGTTCGTGGGCTAGAGAAATTCTATGTGGTGATAGGATCAGGGATGCGGATCGCCCAAAAATCATCACCATCATGTGGACGATCTGGCATTCTCGCAACCGGATCAAACATGATGAAGAAGGCAGAGACCCAGCAGCTACGATGAGATCTACTCGGGAGGCCCTAGCGCTGCTGGAGCTTCCCCACAATGAAGCAGCCGTGCTGCCGGGGCATGGTTGGAAGCCGCCGGAACCAGGTACGATCAAGATTTCATGTGATGGAGCACTCAATGTGGCGGAAGGTCGAGGAGGGGCGGGTGGTATAGCCCGGTCCGTATCTTCGCTCTTGGGTGCTTGGTGCAAACCGTTCGGCAACATCTCCGATCCTCTTATCATGGAAGCCCTATCAATGCGAGAAGGAACGCTTTTTGCAAAACTTCGAGGCCTATCGCATGTGATAATGGAGACTGACTGTCAGGAGTTAGTGCAACTCTGGCATACACGCTACAACTCATGTTCGGTTGTGGCTCCTATCCTAGATGAAATAGGAGAGCTTAGTTGTGATTTTTCTGTTTTTCAGATTCAACATGTATTAAGGTCAGCAAACTTACCGGCACATCTATGTGCAAAACATGCATGCACATTGAATGTGACCGAATGTTAGCTCGAGGAGACCCCTAGTTTTTTGGTAACTAGCCTTCTGGCTGATTGCCCGGGGAACTCATTTGTTGAATAAAGCTCTCTGATTTGCCCGCAAAAAAAACGTGCAACAATCCACCTCTGGTTCATCTGTCCGAAAATGTCAAACACCTGGAATGCTTTCTCGGATGGTTTCCCCCTTTGCCAGTAGCACCTAGTACTGAGTTAGGTCACCCCTAGCACCGCATATTGCCATATTATGTTTTGTGATGCTTTGATTGCTCTGTTATTTATTGTGCTCCCCTTTCGTTACTTTTTTCCGGTAGATCCCGAGACCGCTGCTGATACCCCCGTGATCGGCTACGTACATCAACGACGACCTCCTCCTTGTCAGAGCAACCAGGAAAGCCCCCGCCCCCCTTGATCAACCGATATCCCCTATTACTTCTCTCTACTGCTTGCATTAGAGTAGTGTAGCATGTTACTGATTTTGGTTAAACCTATTCTGATGCATAGCCTGTCATTGTTGCTAAAACTATTGATACCTTACCTGCAATCCTAAATGCTTACTATAGGATGCTAGTTTATCATCAGTGGCCCTACATTCTTGTCCATCTGCCATGCTATACTATCGGGCCGTGATCACTTGGGAGGTGATCACGGGTATATATTATACATACATACATACTATACAAATGGTGACTAAAGTCAGGTCGGCTCGTAGAGTACCCGCAAGTGATCTGGATATGGGCGCTGAAAGGACAGGTGGTTCCATCCAGGTAGTGGTGGACCTGGGTTCCCGACAGCCCCCGAGTGTTACGTTGTGGCGGAGCGACAGGACAGGTTGTGACCACCTAGGAGACAGGTCGGCCTGGCCCTAGTCGGCGTTCAAGGTTACTTCAAAATAACACGCTTAACGAGATCTTGATATTTGATCTGAGTCTGGCCACTGGCCTATACACACTAACCAACTACACGGGAACACTAATGAGCACTTGACTTCGTGGTATCAGTCGAAGCCTTCTTAACATCGGCGACTGAGCGGCGCGCACCGGATTGAGCTGGAACGCCTGCTCTTGTATTAGGGAGGCTAGGTCTACTTACCGGCCGCGTACGCAACGTGCTGGTGTGCAATGGGCGATGGGCCCAGACCCCTGCGCATAGGATTTAGACCGGCGTGCTTACCTTTCTGTTGTGCCTAGGTAGGGCTGCGACGTGTTGACCTTCCGAGGCCGGGCATGACCCAAGAAAGTGTGTCCGGCCAGAGGGATCGAGCGTGTTGGGAAATGTGGTGCACCCCTGCAGGGAAGTTTATCTATTCGAATAGCCATGCCCCTCGGTAAAAGGACGACCTGGAGTTGTACCTCGACCTTATGACAACTAGAACCAGATACTTAATAAAACACACCCAGACAAGTTCCAGAGACATCCCAGTGATCGCTTTCCCACAGGGCGACGAGGGGAGGATCACTGGGTAGTATTATGCTATGCAATGATACTTGGTGAACTTACCATCTACTCTCTTCTACATGCTGCAAGGTGGAGGCTGCCAGAAGCGTAGTCTTTGATAGGACTAGCTATCCCCCTCTTATTCTTCTGCAGTTCAATCCACCGATATTGCCCCTTTGCACAGATACCCATGTATATGTAGTGTAGATCCTTTCTTACGAGTACTTTGGATGAGTACTCACGGTTGCTTTAGTCCCTCTTTTCCCCCTTTCCATTCTTCACGGACGTCGCAACCAGATTTGGATCCCAGGAGCCAGACGCTAGCGTCGATGACGACCCCTACTACTCTGAGGGTACATACTACTACGTGCAGGC
Organism: Triticum dicoccoides; assembly: GCF_002162155.2. Lineage (NCBI taxonomy): Eukaryota > Viridiplantae > Streptophyta > Magnoliopsida > Poales > Poaceae > Triticum > Triticum dicoccoides. The sequence continues at coordinate 751,743,784 of NC_041386.1, read as the reverse complement.
CGCCGACGACCAGGAGTAGTTTAGGAGGTTCCAGGCAGGAGGCATGCGCCTCTTTTGATCTATATCCCAGTTTGTGCTAGCCATCTTATGGCATCTTGTTTAACTTATGTTCTGTACTCAGATATTGTTGCTTTCGCTGACTCGTTTATGATCGAGCACTTGTATTCGAGCCCTCGAGCCCCCTGGCTTATAATATGATGCTTATATGACTTATTTGTATTTTTATAGTTGTGCTGTGATATCTTCCTGTGAGTCCCTGATCTTGATCGTACACGTTTGCATGCATGATTAGTGTACGGTAAAATCGGGGCTGTCAGAACACAGACCCGCAAAATTCCGGCGAGTATGCGGGCTCGGCCCAATTTTCCGGCCAGAATAGAGCCCGCATACTCGCCCAGCCCGCAAATTTTTTTGCCGCGGCCCGCAAACCGCATGCCCCGGCCGCTATATCTACGATTTCGCGGCTCGTTTGCAGGTCGAAACCCTATCCCCCTCCGCCGCCGATCCATGCGATTCCGCACTCCCTTATCCACATTTCTCGCCACCGGCGACCACCTCCACCGCCTCCAGCCGCCATGTGGGGTCGCATGTGGAGCTCCAGACGCGGCTCCGACAGCAGATCCGGCGGCAGAAGCGACCCGGAGCGTGAGCGGCGCGTCTGGTCGGACGACGCGAGGAAGCGCGGGGCCCAAAGGTGGACCAATCACGGCCTATCACCGCCGGCGAGCTTCCGGTGGAGCGAGACGGAGAAGTATGACCGCCGACGCGCGTACTTCTCCTCCATGAGATCTTCGTACGCCGGGAGCTCCTCCTCCTCCGGCGCGGGCGTTCTCCCCATGAAGAGGGAGTGGTCGGAGGACGAGGAGGAGCCGGACGAGTTCGACTTCGTTGCCGTCAAGGAGGAGCCCGAGGAGCCCGCTCCACTCGGCCACCGCGGAGTCGTCGGGCTGGAAGACTATGTCGCCGACGTCGACGCCGTTGCGGCCACCATCGCCGAACGGAGCATGCGCGAGGAGGCGGAGCTCCGGCACCACGGCGAGGAGCTCGAAGACCTCGAGTGGCGGCAGGCGGTCGCCGCCAACCTTGCCGCCAAGGAGAAGTACAAGGAGTGGCGCCGCATCCGCGAGGAGCAGAGCGTGAAGTACATCGACCTCTATAGCTCCGGCGAGGAGGATTGAGCGTCCTTCTCCTCCATGGCGTTGTCCATTTGCCGCGACCTCGCCCTTGTTGGGGAACGTAGTAATTTCAAAAAATATCCTACGCACACGCAAGATCATGGTGATGCACAACAACGAGAGGGGAGAGTGTGTCCACATACCCTCATAGACTGAAAGCGGAAGCGTTAGCACAACGCAATTGATGTAGTCGTACGTCTTCACGATCCGAACGATCAAGTACCGAACGCACGGCACCTCCGAGTTCAGCACACGTTCAACTCGATGACGTCCCTCGAACTCCGATCCAGCCGAGTTTTGAGGGAGAGTTCCATCAGCGCGACGGCGTGGTGACGATGATGATGTTCTACCGATGCAGGGCTTCGCCTAAGCACCCCTACGATATTATCGAGGTGGACTATGGTGGAGGGGGGCACCGCACACGGCTAAGAGATCCAAGGGAGCAATTGTTGTGTCTATGGGGTGCCCCCCTCCCCCGTATATAAAGGAGTGGAGGAGGGGGCAGGCCAGGAGGAGGAGGCGCGCCCAAGGGGGGGAGTCCTAATCCCACCGGGAGTAGGACTCCTCCTTTTCCTATTTGGAGAGGGAGAGGGAAGGAAGAGGAAGGAGGAAGGAAGGAAAGGGGGGGGGCTCCCAATTCGGATTGGGCTTGGGGGGCGCCCTCTCCCTTGCTCCTTTCCCCTCTTTTCCACTAAAGCCCATTAAGGCCCATATACTTCCCGGGGGGGTCCGATAACCCCCGGAGCTCCGGTATTGTCCCAATCTCACTCGGAACCATTCCGGTGTCCAAATATAGTCGTCCAATATATCGATCTCTACGTCTCGACCATTTCGAGACTCCTCGTCATGTCCGTGATCACATCCAGGACTCCGAACTACCTTCGGTACATCAAAACACATAAACTCATAATATAACTGTCATCAAACTTTAAGCGTGCGGACCCTACAGGTTCGAGAACTATGTAGACATGACCGAGACATGTCTCCGATCAATAACCAATAGCGGAACTTGGATGCTCATATTGGCTCCTACATATTCTACGAAGATCTTTATCGGTCAAACCGCATAACAACATACGTTCTTCCCTTTGTCATCGGTATGTTACTTGCCCGAGATTCGATCATCGGTATCTCAATACCTAGTTCAATCTCGTTATAGGCAAGTCTCTTTACTTGTTATGTAATGCATCATCTCGTAACTAACTCATTAGCTACATTGCTTGCAAGGCTTATAGTAATGTGCATTACCGAGAGGGCCCAGAGATACCTCTCCGACAATCGGAGTGACAAATCCTAATTTCGAAATACGTCAACTCAACAAGTACCTTTGGAGACACCTTTAGAGCACCTTTATAATCACCCAGTTACGTTGTGACATTTGGTAGCACACAAAGTGTTCCTCCGGTAAACAGGAGTTACATAATCTCATAGTAATAGGAACATGTAGAAGTCATGAAGAAAGCAATAGCAACATACTAAATGATCAAGTGCTAAGCTAACAGAATGGGTCAAGTCAATTACATCATTCTCCTAATGATGTGATCTCGTTAATCAAATGACAACTCATGTCTATGGTTAGGAAACTTAACCATCTTTGATTCACGAGCTAGTCAAGTAGAGGCATACAAGTCACACTATGTTTGTCTATGTATTCACACATGTATTATGTTTCCGGGTAATACAATTCTAGCATGAATAATAAACATTTATCATGATATGAGGAAATAAATAATAACTTTATTATTGCCTCTAGGGCATATTTCCTTCAATCTCCCACTTGCACTAGACTCAATAATCTAGATTACACAGTAATGATTCTAACACCCATGGAGCCTTGGTGCTGATCATGTTTTGCTCGTGGAAGAGGCTTAGTCAACGGGTCTGCAACATTTAGATCCATATGTCTCTTGCAAATCTCTATGTCTCCCACCTGGACTTGGTCCCGGATGGAATTGAAGCATCTCTTGATGTGCTTGGTTCTCTTGTGAAATCTTGATTCATTTGCCAAAGCAATTGCACCAGTATTGTCACAAAAGATTTTTATTGGACCCGATGCACTAGGTATGACACCTAGATCGTGTTGGGGAACGTTACAGAAAATTAAAATTTTTCCTACGGTTTCACCAAGATCCATCTATGAGTTCATCTAAGCAACGAGTCAAGGGAAAGAGTTTGCATCTACATACCACTTGTAGATCACGAGCGGAAGCTAGCCAAGGGGATGGTGATGATGGAGTCGTACTCGAACGTGATTCGGATCACCAATGTCCAAGTGCTGAACGGACAGCACCTCCGCGTTCAACACACGTACGGGACGGGAGACGTCTCCTCCTTCTTGATCCAGCAAGGGGGAAGGAGAGGTTGAGGAAGATTGCTCCAACGGCAGCATGACGGCGTGGTGTAGTTGGTGCAGCAGTACTCCGACAGGGCTTCGCCAAGCATATACGGAGGAGGAGATGTGTTGGGGAGGGGAGGGGCTGCGCCTTGGCTTGTGTTAAGCTCCCATGCGCCTCCCCACTATATATAGGGGTGGAGGGGCTGGTTTCTTGCCCTCCAAGTCCATTGGGGCGTTGGCCAAGGTGGGAGGAAAGAAATCCCATCATTTCCTTCCCCACCGATTGTTATCCCCCCTTTTTAGGGATCTTGATCTTATCCCTTCGGGATATGATCTTATTCCTTCTAAGGGGGGATCTTGGTGCGCCTTGACCAGGGGTGTGGGGCCTTTCCCCCACTACTCACGTTCATGTGGGTCCCCCCATGAAGGTGGGCCCCACTCCGGAACCTTCTAGAACCTTCCCGGTACAATACCGAAAAATCCCGAACATTTTCCGGTGGCCAAAATAGGACTTCCCATATATAAATCTTTACCTCCGGACCATTCCGGAACTCCTCGTGACGTCCGGGATCTCATCCGGGACTCCGAACAACATTCGGTAACCACATACAAACTTCCTTTATAACCCTAGCGTCATCGAACCTTAAGTGTGTAGACCCTACGGGTTCGGGAGACATGTAGACATGACCGAGACGTTCTCCGGTCAATAACCAACAACGGGATCTGGATACCCATGTTGGCTCCCACATGCTTCTCGATGTTGTCATCGGATGAACCATGATGTCGAGGATTCGATCAAACCCTGTATACAATTCCCTTTGTCAATCGGTATGTTACTTGCCCGAGACTCGATCGTCGGTATCCCAATACCTTGTTCAGTCTCGTTACCGGCAAGTCACTTTACTCGTACCGTAATGCATGATCTCGTGGCCAACACTTTGGTCACCTTGAGCTCATTATGATGATGCATTACCGAGTGGGCCCAGAGATACCTCTCCGTCATACGGAGTGACAAATCCCAGTCTCGATCCGTGTCAACCCAACAGCTACTTTCGGAGATACCTGTAATGCACCTTTATAGTCACCCAGTTACGTTGTGACGTTTGATACACCCAAGGCACTCCTACGGTATCCGGGAGTTACACGATCTCATGGTCTAAGGAAGAGATACTTGACATTGGCAAAGCTCTAGCAAACGAACTAAACGACCTTTGTGCTATGCTTAGGATTGGGTCTTGTCCATCACATCATTCTCCTAATGATGTGATCCCGTTATCAACGACATCCAATGTCCATAGCCAGGAAATCATGACTATCTGTTGATCACAACGAGCTAGTCAATTAGAGGCTCACTAGGGACATATTGAGGTCTATGTATTCACACGTGTATTACGATTTCCGGATAATACAGTTATAGCATGAATAAAAGACAATTATCATGAACAATGAAATATAATAATACTTTTATTATTGCCTCTAGGGCATATTTCCAACAGTCTCCCACTTGCACTAGAGTCACCAATCTAGTTACATTGTGATGAATCGAACACCCATAGAGTTCTGGTGTTGATCATGTTTAGCTCGCGAGAGAGGTTTAGTCAACGGATCTGCGACATTCAGATCCGTATGTACTTTGCAAATTTCTATGTCTCCATCTTGAACATTTTCACGGATGGAGTTGAAACGACGCTTGATGTGCCTGGTCTTCTTGTGAAACCTGGGCTCCTTGGCAAGGGCAATAGCTCCAGTGTTATCACAGAAGAGTTTGATTGGCCCCGACGCATTGGGTATGACTCCTAGGTCGGTGATGAACTCCTTCACCCAAATCGCTTCATGCACTGCCTCCGAGGCTGCCATGTACTCCGCTTCACACGTAGATCCCGCCACGACGCTCTGCTTGCAGCTGCACCAGCTTACTGCTCCACCATTCAACATATACACGTATCCGGTTTGTGACTTAGAGTCATCCGGATCTGAGTCGAAGCTAGCGTCGACGTAACCATTTACGACAAGCTCTTCGTCTCCTCCATAAACAAGAAACATGTCCTTTGTCCTTTTCAGGTACTTCAGGATATTCTTGACTGCTGTCCAGTGTTCCTTGCCGGGATTACTTTGGTATCTAGCTACCAAACTCACGGCAAGGTTTACATCAGGTCTGGTACACAGCATGGCATACATAATAGATCCTATGGCTGAAGCATAGGGGATGACACTCATCTCTTCTTTATCTTTTGCCGTGGTCGGTGACTGAGCCGAGCTCAATCTCACACCTTGTAACATAGGCAAGAACCCCTTCTTGGACTGATCCATTTTGAACCTCTTCAAAATCTTATCAAGGTATGTGCTTTGTGAAAGACCTATGAGGCGTCTCGATCTATCTCTATAGATCTTGATGCCTAATATGTAAGCAGCTTCTCCAAGGTCCTTCATTGAAAAACACTTATTCAAGTAGGCCTTAATGCTGTCCAGAAATATATTATTTCCCATCAAGAGTATGTCATCTACATATAATATGAGAAATGCTACAGAGCTCCCACTCACTTTCTTGTAAACGCAGGCTTCTCCATAAGTCTGCATAAACCCAAACGCTTTGATCATCTCATCAAAGCGAATATTCCAACTCCGAGATGCTTGCACCAGCCCATAAATGGATCGCTGGAGCTTGCATACTTTGTTAGCATTCTTAGGATCGACAAAACCTTCCGGCTGCATCATATACAGTTCTTCCTTAAGATGCCCGTTAAGGAATGCTGTTTTGACGTCCATCTGCCATATCTCATAATCATAGTATGCGGCAATTGCTAACATGATTCGGACGGACTTTAGCTTCGCTACGGGAGAGAATGTCTCGTCGTAGTCAATCCCTTGAACCTATCGATAACCCTTAGCGACAAGTCGAGCTTTATAGATGGTGACATTACCATCCGCGTCTGTCTTCTTCTTAAAGATCCATTTGTTTTCTATCGCTCGCCGATCATCGGGCAAGTCTGTCAAAGTCCATACTTTGTTTTCATACATGGATTCTATCTCGGATTTCATGGCTTCAAGCCATTTGTTGGAATTTGGGCCCGCCATCGCTTCTTCATAGTTCGAAGGTTCACCGTTGTCTAACAACATGATTTCCAGGACGGGGTTGCCGTACCACTCTGGTGCGGAACGTGTCCTTGTGGACCTACGAAGTTCAGTAGCAACTTGATCCGAAGTACCTTGATCATCATCATTGGTTTCCTCTTCAGTTGGTGTGGGCATCACAGGAACATTTTCCTGAGCTGCACCACTTTCCCGTTCGAGAGGTAGTACTTCATCGAGTTCTACTTTCCTCCCACTTACTTCTTTCGAGAGAAACTCTTTTTCCAGAAAGCATCCGTTCTTGGCAACAAAGATTTTGCCCTCGGATCTTAAGTAGAAGGTATACCCGACAGTTTCCTTAGGGTATCCTATGAAGACGCATTTTTCCGACTTGGGTTCGAGCTTTTCAGGTTGAAGTTTCTTGACATAAGCATCACATCCCCAAACTTTTAGAAACGACAACTTAGGTTTCTTCCCAAACCATAATTCATACGGTGTCGTCTCAACGGATTTAGACGGTGCCCTATTTAAAGTGAATGTAGCTGTCTCTAGAGCGTATCCCCAAAATGATAGTGGTAAATCAGTAAGAGACATCATAGACCGCACCATATCCAATAGAGTGCGATTACGACGTTCGGACACACCGTTTCGCTGAGGTGTTCCAGGCGGCGTGAGTTGTGAAACGATTCCACATTTCCTTAAGTGTGTGCCAAATTCGTGACTTAAATATTCTCCTCCACGATCTGATCGTAGGCACTTTATCTTTCGGTCACGTTGATTCTCCACCTCATTCTGAAATTCCTTGAACTTTTCAAAGGTCTCAGACTTGTGTTTCATTAAGTAGACATGCCCATATCTACTTAAGTCATCAGTGAGAGTGAGAACATAACGATATCCTCCGCGAGCCTCAACGCTCATTGGACCGCACACATCGGTATGTATGATTTCCAATAAGTTGGTTGCTTGCTCCATTGTTCCGGAGAACGGAGTCTTGGTCATCTTGCCCATGAGGCATGGTTCGCACGTGTCAAACGATTCATAATCAAGAGACTCTAAAAGTCCATCGGCATGGAGCTTCTTCATGCGCTTGACACCAATGTGACCAAGGCGGCAGTGCCACAAGTATGTGGTACTATCGTTATCAACTTTACATCTTTTGGCATCTACACTTTGAACATGTGTAGTATTACACTCGAGATTCATTAAGAATAAACCATTGACCATCGGAGCATGACCATAAAACATATCTCTCATATAAATCGAACAACCATTATTCTCAGACTTAAATGAGTAGCCATCTCGTATTAAACGAGATCCAGATACAATGTTCATGCTCAAACTTGGCACTAAATAACAATTATTAAGGTTCAAAACTAATCCCGTAGGTAAATGTAGAGGCAGCGTGCCGACGGCGATCACATCGACTCTGGAACCATTCCCGACGCGCATCGTCACCTCGTCCTTCGCCAGTCTCCGTTTATTCCGCAGCTCCTGCTGTGAGTTACAAATATGAGCAACGGCACCGGTATCAAATACCCAGGAGTTACTACGAGTACTGGTAAGGTACACATCAATTACATGTATATCAAATATACCTTTGGTTTTGCCGGCCTTCTTATGTGCTAAGTATTTGGGGCAGTTCCGCTTCCAGTGACCCTTCCCCTTGCAATAAAAGCACTCAGTCTCAGGCTTAGGTCCATTCTTTGACTTCTTCCCGGTAACTGGCTTACCAGGCGCGGCAACCTCCTTGCCGTACTTCTTGAAGTTCTTCTTACCCTTGCCCTTCTTGAACTTAGTGGTCTTATTGACCATCAACACTTGATGTTCTTTCTTGATTTCAGCCTCTGCTGACTTCAGCATCGAGAACACTTCAGGAATGGTCTTTTCCATCCCCTGCATGTTGTAGTTGATCACAAAGCTCTTGTAGCTTGGTGGGAGCGACTGGAGGATTCTGTCAATGACCGCCTCATCTGGGAGGTTAATGTTCAGCTGGGTCATACGGTTGTGCAACCCAGACATCTTCAGGATGTGCTCACTGACAGAACTGTTTTCCTCCATCTTACAACTGTAGAACTTGTCGGAGACATCATATCTCTCGACCCGGGCATGAGCTTGGAAAACTAGTTTCAGCTCTTCGAACATCTCATATGCTCCGTGATGCTCAAAACGCTTTTGGAGCCCCGGTTCTAAGCTGTAAAGCATGCTGCACTGAACGAGGGAGTAATCATCAGCGCGAGTTTGCCAAGCATTCATAATGTCTTGGTTCTCTGGGACGGGAGCGTCACCTAGCGGTCCTTCTAGGACATATTGTTTCCTGGCAGCTATGAGGATGATCCTCAGGTTCCGGACCCAGTCCGTATAGTTGCTGCCATCATCTTTCAGCTTGGTTTTCTCTAGGAACGCGTTGAAGTTCATGTTGACATGAGCGTTGGCCATTTGATCTACAAGACATATTTGCAAAGGTTTTAGACTAAGTTCATGATAATTAAGTTCTAATCAAATTATGAACTCCCACTCAGATTAGACATCCCTTTAGTCATCTAAGTGTTACACGATCCGAGTCGACTAGGCCGTGTCCGATCATCACGTGAGACGAACTAGTCATCGTCGGTGAACATTCTCATGTTGATCGTATCTTCCATACGACTCGTGTTCGACCTTTCGGTCTCCGTGTTCCGAGGCCATGTCTGCACATGCTAGGCTCGTCAAGTTAACCCTAAGTGTTTTCGCTGTGTAAAACTGTCTTACACCCGTTGTATGTGAACGTAAGAATCCATCACACCCGATCATCACGTGGTGCTTAGAAGCGACGAACTGTAGCAACGGTGCACAGTTAGGGGAGAACACTTCTTGAAATTTTTGTAAGGGATCATCTTATTTACCACCGTCGTCCTAAGTAAACAAGATGCATAAACATAATAAACATCACATGCAATTATATAGTTGTGACATGATATGGCCAATATCATATAGCTCCATTGATCTTCATCTTCGGGGCTCCATGATCATCTTGTCACCGGCTTGACACCATGATCTCCATCATCATGATCTCCATCATCGTGTCTTCATGAAGTTGTCACGCCAACGACTACTTCTACTTCTATGGCTAACGCGTTTAGCAATAAAGTAAAGTGAGTTACATGGCGTTCTTCAATGACACGCAGGTCATACAAAAAATAAAGACAACTCCTATGGCTCCTGCCGGTTGTCATACTCATCGACATGCAAGTCATGAATCCTATTACAAAGAACATGATCTCATACATCACAATTCATCATTCATCACAACTTCTGGCCATATCACATCACATGATCAATCGCTGCAAAAACAAGTTAGACGTCCTCTAATTGTTGTTGCATCTTTTACGTGGCTGCAATTGGGTTCTAGCAAGAATGTTTTCTTACCTACGAATAACCACAACGTGATTTTGTCAACTTCTATTTACCCTTCATAAGGGCCCTTTTCATCGAATCCGCTCCAACTAAAGTGGGAGAGACAGACACCCGCCAGCCACCTTATGCAACTAGTGCATGTCAGTCGGTGGAACCGGTCTCACGTAAGCGTACGTGTAAGGTTGGTCCAGGCCGCTTCATCCCACAATACCGCCGAAGCAAGAAAAGACTAGTAGAGGCAAGTAAGATGACAAAATCCACGCCCACAACAAAATTGTGTTCTACTCGTGCAAAGAGAACTACGCATAGACCTAGCCCATGATGCCACTATTGGGGAACGTTGCAGAAAATTAAAATTTTTCCTACGGTTTCACCAAGATCCATCTATGAGTTCATCTAAGCAACGAGTCAAGGGAGAGAGTTTGCATCTACATACCACTTGTAGATCACGAGCGGAAGCTAGCCAAGGGGATGGTGATGATGGAGTCGTACTCGAACATGATTCGGATCACCGATGTCCAAGTGCTGAACGGACAACACCTCCGCGTTCAACACACATACGGGACGGGAGACGTCTCCTCCTTCTTGATCCAGCAAGGGGGAAGGAGAGGTTGAGGAAGATTGCTCCAACGGCAGCACGACGGCGTGGTGTAGTTGGTGCAGCAGTACTCCGACAGGGCTTCGCCAAGCATATACGGAGGAGGAGAGGTGTTGGGGAGGGGAGGGGCTGTGCCTTGGCTTGTGTTAAGCTCCCATGCGCCTCCCCACTATATATAGGGGTGGAGGGGCTGGTTTCTTGTCCTCCAAGTCCATTGGGGCGTTGGCCAAGGTGGGAGGAAAGAAATCCCATCATTTCCTTCCCCACCGATTGTTATCCCCCCTTTCCCCCACTACTCACGTTCATGTGGGTCCCCCCATGCAGGTGGGCCCCACTCCGGAACCTTCTAGAACCTTCCCGGTACAATACCGAAAAATCCCGAACATTTTCCGGTGGCCAAAATAGGACTTCCCATATATAAATCTTTACCTCCGGACCATTCCGGAACTCCTCGTGACGTCCGGGATCTCATCCGGGACTCCGAACAACATTCGGTAACCACATACAAACTTCCTTTATAACCCTAGCGTCATTGAACCTAAAGTGTGTAGACCCTATGGGTTCGGGAGACATGTAGACATGACCGAGACGTTCTCCGGTCAATTACCAACAGCGGGATCTGGATACCCATGTTGGCTCCCACATGCTTCTCGATGTTGTCATCGGATGAACCACGATGTCGAGGATTCGATCAAACCCTGTATACAATTCCCTTTGTCAATCGGTACGTTACTTGCCCGAGACTCGATCGTCGGTATCCCAATACCTTGTTCAGTCTCGTTACCGGCAAGTCACTTTACTCATACCGTAATGCATGATCTCGTGGCCAACACTTTGGTCACCTTGAGCTCATTATGATGATGCATTACCGAGTGGGCCCAGAGATACCTCTCCGTCATACGGAGTGACAAATCCCAGTCTCGATCCGTGTCAACCCAACAGCTACTTTCGGAGATACCTGTAATGCACCTTTATAGTCACCCAGTTATGTTGTGACATTTGATACACCCAAGGCACTCCTACGGTATCCGGGAGTTACACGATCTCATGGTCTAAGGAAGAGATACTTGACATTGGCAAAGCTCTAGCAAACGAACTAAACGACCTTTGTGCTATGCTTAGGATTGGGTCTTGTCCATCACATCATTCTCCTAATGATGTGATCCCATTATCAACGACATCCAATGTCCATAGCCAGGAAATCATGACTATCTGTTGATCACAACGAGCTAGTCAACTAGAGGCTCACTAGGGACATATTGAGGTCTATGTATTCACACGTGTATTACGATTTCCGGATAATACAGTTATAGCATGAATAAAAGACAATTATCATGAACAATGAAATATAATAATACTTTTATTATTGCCTCTAGGGCATATTTCCAACAG
>NC_041386.1:751656766-751730750 GCF_002162155.2 Triticum dicoccoides | reverse complement strand
CGCCGAGCCCAGGCAGGAGGGCATTTGGTCCCGGTTGGTGGCACCAACCGGGACCAAAAGGCATCCATGCGTCAGCATTTCAGTGGCTATGGTTTTTGTTTTTTTGGAAGGGGGGGGGGGTTGGGGGTTTTGGGGGGTTAATTTAGGTGTTTCATATATTGTGTTAGCTAGCTAATTAATAGAGAGAAGTGTCCTCTCTTATGTCCGTGCTTGGTCGACGCTACGTACTGTACATAGAGAGGCCCTCGACATGCTAGCTAGTAAGAAAATGAAGGGAACCATTAAGTACAGAAGTTCGTCATGCATACCGAGAGAAGTGATCGATCGACCTCTCCTTCTCCGAGAGATTGGTCGAACAACAAGTTTTCGTATTATCTATCCGATGCTACAGGCTACATACATATACAATATGTAAAATCTCTTACAATCCCCTAGCAATTGAAATCAATTTCCATATGATATTCTCCGGCTTTATTGATGACGTGGTCAAGAAAGAATCCCGCCAATTCCTCTTGAATTGCTTTCATGCGATCTTGTTCTAGGAGTTCATCCCGCATCTGCCATGTCTAATTTGAAGAAGGGGGTTAATACATATATGAATGAAACTCAACAGAAATGATGGTGTAATAAAATGAAATTGTGAATATTATTTCTTACGCACTTCATATTGTCCTTTAGAGTAGCCCCGCTTATGTTTCAAAGTCGCATTGTAGATGAACTCGCACACGTAGTATCCACAGAAATCATTCCCTTGTTCCTGCCACAAGCACTTTACGAGAAATAGATGTCAATCAAACTGATAACGAAGCATTATAAATGGCATTGATGAAAGTACAGCTATAGAATCAATGGGAGATGCGCGCAACTAGCTAGCTAGTAGTACTTACTTTCGGGTATGTATATCGCAGCTCCTTCGGCAGTACCGGAACTTCTGCGGTGAACTGTTTCCAAACCCTGCAAGACAAAGAAATAAAATATCATTACTTGAGATATCAGGAAATGAACAAAAAGTTGCCGATATGGTGCGATAAATGATCGATTGAACTTACTTGTTGAGTATTTTAGTCATGTCCGCATAGGTTTGGGGATCTTTTCTTCTCGAGTCTAAGACGTTTACTACTCCCCGCTCAAGCTTAATCTCCAGAAGAACATAGTGAAATCTGCGCACGCATGCATAACTCATCAATTACATTACTATAACCTTGCTCGAGTAATAATGGAAACCGAATATGCACACGACATTAACACTCACTGAGAGTTGTAAGGAAAGAGTATTAAATCTTTGTTTTGATTTTTGATCAACGATTGTAGCAAGTTCTCCTCGGCCTCTGCGGGGTGCTTTTTAACCAGAAATTCATCTATGATATTTGTGTTAATGAACCCAATATCATACATTTCTTGTTTTTTGCACTCGACGATCTTCAGTCTGCATAATATAGTGAGGATAATTAATTATAAATACATGCAATGAAAGAGCCGAGCTATATATAGAGACTTAATGACAGAAATAGTACTTACAGACAGTAGCAAAAGACCATTAGTTTATCGAGGGCCTTTTGATTGAAGATAGCGAAGAACTCATCAAATGGAACAGTCAAAAGATCAGTTGCAACGAGGTCGTGCTCCTCTTTAATCTTCAGATACAAAGCATTCGTCTCCCCAGACTCTCTGCAGGTTTTCGTGTACCAATTATGGAATCTTCGCATCATAGTTGTCAGAGAATTTTCATCTTTAACGAGAGGCTTCCTGTACTCGTATTTGTGGTCATCCACCTCCAAGAAATCAGGAAGTTGATCGTCAGGCAGGTAATCTCCAAGATTGCCATAACCGGCCACCGTCCCCGGAGCATTAGACACATTGAGCGGGGGGCACGATTGATGTGCTTGTTCACCGAGCTGGGCAATTTTTTTCCTAGCTGCTCGTTCTTTTAACCTTTTATCACTGACAGTACTTCCCGACTGCTGGGCTTCAAGATATGTCTGTTCAGTAATGCACTGATAGTTGGTTCTCGGCGGAGACTTTGGTGGTTTCCTCAGGGCATCGATAGTGCGCTTTGCTTTCACCGGATCTACCTTCTCCTCCGGAGGTGGATGTCTCTTTGCTTTCACCCCTTCAAAGAAGTCCTTCACGTGGGCCCGCACGATCATCTCGTTTTCCTCCTCGGTCCTCTCATACGGTAACTTCTCTAGAGGCTTGAGAGGTGGACCGTATCTGTATTGCCTCCCGCCTCTTGCTGGCTGTTGTACTGCTAGACACCAGAGCAGACGGAGCGGCTGTGGCGCCTGTCTTCTTTCGTGCTTGCTTACGAGGCGGAGGAGAAGGACTACAACGCGCCGGAGCAGCCGGGGCGGCGGCGGGTCTCTTTTGCCGTTGCTGGCGAGGCGGAGAAGGAAGAAGGTGCTAGCTACTCGGGCGCGCCGGCGCAGGTAGAGAAGGAGGTGGAGTGCCATTACGCGCCGGAGAAGGAGGAGGCTGCTGGTTGCTCGGGCACGCCGGCGTAGGCGGAGAAGGAGGCGGAGTGCCACCACGCGCCAGAGAAGGAGGAGGCTGTTGGCTGCTCGGGCGCATCGGTGCAGGCAGAGAAGGAGGCGGAGTGCCGCCACGCTCCGGAGAAGGAGGCCCAGTGCCCTGATCGACACTCGCCGGAGGAGGAGGCGGTGGAGGAGGCGGAGTGCCCTGACTCACCGGAGGAGGAGGAGGAGGAGGAGGCGGAGGCGTCCAGTTTGGAAGGTTGATGAGCTCTTTCCACCATAGGCATGGAGTCTTCAGAGTAGAACCCAGCCTAGTCTCCCCTTCACTGGTAGGGTAGTCAAGCTGGAGGTCCTCAAATCCCTCTGTTATTTCATCCACCATCACCCTGACATATCCTTCTGGAATCGGCCGGTAGTGATAAGTTGCGCCTTGTTCAGTAGGATAAACAGAGCCAACAGCCGCCTTGACCTTCAAATTCATCCATCGCGTCATAATGTGGCAATTTTGAGCCCCCGTGATAGCATCCACGGGATAGCTGGCAGGAGCCGTCAAGACATGCTCTGGCTGAAGCAGCTCGGTGGAAGCCACGCAACTTCTCCGCTGAGATGGCGGGGTAGCTTCGAGGGAAGCTTCGGCAGGTCGTTTGTTGCGATCTGCTTCTCGTTCCTCTAGCCCCATTACCCTTTCGTGCAGCACCTGCAGTTGGCTCTGCTCCAGTTTCTTCCTCCTCTCGTGGGTTTTGTAACCCCCTGCGTCCGGAAAACCAACCTTCCACGGAATGGAGCCTGGCGTGCCTCGTGTCCGTCCAGGGTGCTCAGGATTCCCGAGGGCCATTGTGAGCTTGTCCTTCTCCCTATCTGGAACGAACGTCCCTTGCTGCGCTGCATGGATATACTGCCGAAGCCTTGTGACTGGTGTTTTCAGTTGCTCGTCCGTCCAACGGCACTTCCCTGTTACAGGGTCCAAGGTTCCGCCAGCCCCGAAGAACCAAGTCCAGCAAAGGTCTGGCCATCTCATTATCTCCGGTTCGATCCCTTTATCAAGCGGATCATTCTCAGCCTTGGACCACTTAGGCCGGGCTTGCAGGTAGCCACCTGACCCCGTGCGATGGTGAAACTTCTTCTTTGCATCATTTAGCTTGTTTGTCGCCGACATCTTCTTACTGTTTTCCGATGTCGTGTAGGCCACAAATGTGGGCCAGTGATCTCTGATCTTCTCATATTTGCCGATGAATTCTGGTGTCTCTTCTTTGACGACAAACTTTTTATGCTCTTTCCTCCACCTCCTGAATAGGTCTGCCATCTTCTTAAGAGCACAAGACTTGATTAATTGCTCTTTAACTGGCTTCTCCGGATCCTCCTCTGGCGGTAGGGTGAAATTTGCCTTCAGCTCAGTCCAAAGATCATCTTTCTGCATATCATTGACATAAGACACCTGAGGGTCTTCCTCCTTAGGCTTATACCATTGGTGGATGCTGATCGGGATGTTGTCCCTAACAAGAACCCCGCACTGAGCAACAAATGCGTTCTTTGTCCGGATGGGTTCAATCGGTTCGCCGTCGCGCGCGATTGCTGTGATCTCAAACCTTTCATCCGAGCTCAACTTTTTCTTTGGGCCTCGTCTGCTTACCGAAGTTGTTCTCGATCCGGAGGGCTAGAAAAAGGAAGAAAGTTAATTAATATGTGTACGTATACCAAAACAATGAATGCATCAATTAACTAGTCAGCACGGGCTTAACTAATATATATATACCTGGCCGGACTCGGTTCGGTCACCGGAGCAGTCAGCACGGTCTCATTCTTGTACCTCCATTGGGTCATCACCGGAGCCATCATGAACATAGCCCTCTTCTTGTACCGGCATTAATGGGCCGGGGCCATCATGAACATATCCCTCTTCTTCACCCAGCCCTTCCCGACCAACGACGTCGATGAAAAATGACGCAATGACATTAGTTCCTTCTGCGATTATCTCCCCCAACATCGCTTCTGTTGCTTCGTCTCGGTAATGCTCCATAGTTTCTACAAATATTTACAACATGTCAATTATTATTCAAACATGCATGGTACAGATGGATATATATTAGTGGCAAACGTAGAACTAGCTAGCTAATCACAATAAGGAATCATGTTAATTAGTGGCCTCGATGCTGCTTCTCTAGGGTTTGGGGTGGCCTAGACAACGCTTCAACGGTTTGGGATGGCCTCGACAAAACGCTTCAAGGGTTTGGGGTGGTCTCGACGACAACGCTCTTTTAACTTGGTAAATTTGGGTGGCCTCAAGAGAGTTTGTAGGGTAGGGGCGCAGCGGGAGGGGGTAAGAGACCAACATCGTTTTTTCTCTAGGGTTTGGGTGTCCTAGAGAGTTTTGGTCGAGCGAGAGGGTCGAGGGCGGGTATATCGATGACGACAGAGGAGAAGATCAAAGAAAAAAAAGAAAAAGAAAAAAGAGGAGAAGAAGAAAGGAATAGAGGAGAAGAAGAAAAAATAGAAAATATTCTATTTTTTCTTCTTCTCCTCTATTCCTTTCTTCTTCTCCTCTTCTTTTTCTTCTTTTTTCCTCTTCTTATTTTACTTTTTCCTCTACACTAAACTAAAATGCACTAACCTAAAACCTAATACTAACAAACTAAATAAAAAATTAATACATATATTAAAAAACATATATAAACAAAAAATGCTATGAACATTATATTCATACATAGATAGCCACATCCATTCATCATATAGCTACCACATACATATATACATTATATATATGAAAAAAATGCATATATACACATATACACAAAAAAATACACATATATACACATACAAACACATATACACAAAAAAATGCATATATACACATATACAAAAAAATGCAGGGCAGGGGCGGCGGCGCGGCGGCCGTGCAGGACAGGGGCGGCGGCGCGGCGGCCGCGCAGGTGCGCGGGACGGGAGGGGAGCGGGACTGCTCACAGGGGACAGCGGCGGCGGCGAAGGCGAGCAGCCTGACGGCGTCGGTGGCGGCAGCGACGGCAAGGTGGAGCAGGGGCGGGCGACGACGGCGACGAGGAGGAGCAGGGGGCGTCGGGGGAGAAGTGGGGGATTTGGTCGAAAACTGCTAAGTGTTGTATATATATCAAGAGCATTGGTCCCGGTTCGTGGCACCAACCGGGACTAATACACCCTTTAGTCCCCGTTCGTGCCACCAACTGGGACCAAAGGCCTCTTTTCAGCAGCCCAAAGGGCGGGAAGCGGCGGCCTTTGGTCCCGGTTGGTGCCACCAACCGGGACTAAAGGGTGGGCATTGGTACCGGTTGGTGCCACGAACCGGGACCAATGCCCTCCTTTAGTCCCGGTTGGTGCCTCCAACCGGGACCAATAGTCGTGTGCTGGCACGGTGCGGCACAAAAGTTTAGTCCCACCTCGCTAGCTGAGAGGGCACGCAGTGGTTTATAAGCCCCACTGCCGCACCCCTCTCGAGCTCCTCTCCACTGCAGGCTCACGGGCCTACTTACTACTGCTTTGCCTGATGGGCCTACTGGGCCTCCTGCGGGCCTGAATCCTGGCCCATGGTGGGTTTCTAGTCGTATTCACGCTGTGGGGCCCCAGTAGGAGGCACTTTTTGTTTTTTTTTTGCTTTTAGTTTTAGAAAAATTATAAACTTTCTGTTAGTGCCATTAGTTCTCAAATTTGAAAACACTTTTTTTTGTTTCTTGCTTTATTTATATTATTTTGTTTCTACTTACAACAAAATACTTATTGTTGCTATTTTTTTCCAGTTTTTTTGTTTTTCTTTCTGCATTATTTATTTTCTTTTGTTTTTTGCTTTATTTTTTAATTCTTTTTTGCTTTTAGTTTTAGAAAAATTATAAACTTTCTGTTAGTGCCATTAGTTTTCAAATTTGAAAACACTTTTTTTGTGTTGTTTTTGCTTTATTTATTTTATTTTGTTCCTACTTACAACAAAATACTTATTGTTGCTATTTTTATTTTTTTCCAGTTTTTTTGTTTTGTTTTCTGCATTATTTATTTTATTTTCTTTTTTGCTTTATTTTTGAATTCTTTTTGCTTTTAGGTAAGCAAAATTATAAACTTTCTGTTAGTGCCATTAATTTTAGAAAAATTATAAACTTTCTGTTAGTGCCATTAGTTTTCAAATTTGAATAGGAAAAAAGGTCCAGACGAACCGGGACCAATGGCCCACGTGGCTGCCCTCTTGAGAGTGTTGTTGGTGAGAACATAGTTGACAAGGAGCGAACCGGACATGGTATCATAATTTCACGCACATAGCATGTGCATGTACAAAACGGACAATGGTATCATACTCGTCTGTTACAAAGTTGGCATGGTATCATCATAATAGTTGCGGGAGAAAGTCTTCACTTTTTCTTCGCTTGTGTCATTTGCTTATTGCACCGTAACCATGGATAATCCTCATCGTTTATCAGGATGCTGGGGTCAGCCTTGACTTTGAAGGGAGGAATTTCATGAAACTTTTCATAATCTTCAGACATGTCTGTCTTGCCCTCCACTCCCACGATGTCCCTTTTTCTCGAAAGAACTATGTGGCGCTTTGGCTCATCGTATGATGTATTCTCTTCCATATCTTTTCTTTTTCTCGGTCTGGTAGACATGTCCTTCACATAGATAACCTGTGCCACATCATTGGCTAGGACGAACGGTTTGTCAGTGTACCCAAGATTTTTCAGATCCACTGTTGTCATTCCGTACTATGGGTCTACCTGTACCCCGCCTCCTGACAGATTGACCCATTTGCACTTAAACAAAGGAACCTTAAAATCATGTCCGTAGTCAAGTTCCCATATGTCCACTATGTAACCATAATACGTGTTGAGGGAGTTCCGGACTAGGGGGTGTCCGGATAGCCGAACTATCATCATCGGCCGGACTCCAAGACTATGAAGATAGAAGATTGAAGACTTCGTCCCGTGTCCGGATGGGACTTTCCTTGGCGTGGAAGGCAAGCTTGGCGATACGGATATGTAGATCTCCTACCATTGTAACCGACTTTGTGTAACCCTAGCCCTCTCCGGTGTCTATATAAACTGGATGGCTTTAGTCCATAGGACGAACAACAATCATACCATAGGCTAGTTTCTAGGGTTTAGCCTCCTTGATCTCGTGGTAGATCCACTCTTGTAACACACATCATCAATATTAATCAAGCAGGACATAGGGTTTTACCTCCATCAAGAGGGCCCGAACCTGGGTAAAACATCGTGTCCCTTGTCTCCTGTTACCATCCGCCTAGACGCACAGTTCGGGACCCCCTACCCGAGATCCGCCGGTTTTGACACCGACATTGGTGCTTTCATTGAGAGTTCCTCTGTGCCGTCACCATCAGGAAGGATGCCTTTTCCCGTCTTTAAAGACGGCACCGTCGTCAAGGGAGCTTTGGCCGCTGGCCAGACTATCCGGCTAGGCGGTTTTCTTATGACTGCATGTTCGGCCACCGCTCCAACAATGACCTCTCGGGTCATTAAAAGCGATCTTCACGTCAACTCGGAATTCACCGAGCAGCTATATCCGATTGAGCTCTCCTCCGTAAACGAGCTCTTGGATCGCATCGCCGCCCTGGGAGTCGCTACCGACTACGATCAGATTGGGCTTAAAACCGATCTGAGAGAAACTAACTCTCCCAGGTTACCCACCACGTTGTTGTGGTAGAGGAACAATGCGGCAACTCTTCTATGATAAAAACCAACTATGTCCGGGTTCCCGATCCCTCCATGCCGGATTCCCGCGGAGGGACAGGCGCTAATCAAATACTGAACCTAAAGTCAGGCAGCGGACCAGATTTGTTGGAAAGCATCGAGCAAACCAAGCTTTCGAATCCGGAAGCTTCTTGGCCTTTGAGCCTCAGATCGGGCGGGGTTCCGAACTTAATTCCACCCGCCCACCCAAACATAAGCGATCTATCTCAAATACGGCAAGAGCCCGATGAAACAATATATCATTACTGGGCAAGATTCCTCCTGGTTATGAAGAGGATAAAGGACTGTCGTGAAGAAAGGCGATTTCAATCTTTTGCAACAATTGCACGGACAAGGGAATCATAAACGCCATCAGTCGTCGCGAAGTTACACGCTTCACCGACCTAGCAACCATTGTACAAAAATACTGCGCGATGGAAAGTGCCTGGAAAACCAAAACTAGATTTTGGGACAATCCGGCCCTGAATACAACCCCAGTCCGAAATAAAAGGGTGTGTCATACTCAAGCACCTGGGTTAAAAACAAAAAAGCAAAAACCCCCTAAAGGGTACGGAACCGTACTGGAGGGATGGCTCAACGGACCCTGCAAAATCCACAGTACGGAGGGCGCCACTCCAACACATAGCCTTCGAGCATGTTGGATACTACGGCACGTGGCCAAAAGTGGTGAAGGCTTTCTAGCCCCGGGCAACCAGCCCAGCAGTACCAGTACGGTATTAACAGTCTTCGAGACTTTCGCATCAAATAACATGCGGAAACGAACATTCCGCAGCCTCGCCGAAGTCTACCAAGTAGCAACAACAAATCCATGGAGCGACACGGCTATCACCTTCAATGCCAGCGACGAACCTAAATTCCGAACAGCTAGAGCACCAGCCGCATTGGTCCTCAGTCCGATAGTGGACGGCTTTCGTCTTACCAAAGTACTCATGGATGGCGGCAGCGGATTAAACCTCATCTATGAGGAAACCCTTCAAAAAATGGAAATTGACTGGAGCCACATTGAGCGAAGCAGCACAACCTTCAGGGGAATAATCCCTAGTCGAGAAGTACGCTGCACAGGAAAAATCACACTAGATGTACTGTTCGGCTCGCCGGACAATTACAGGTCCGAAGAGGTCACGTTCCAAGTGGCCCCATTTGGCAGCGGATATCACGCTTTGTTAGGGCGAGAGGCATTCACAATCTTCCAAGCTATACCCCATTACGGATACATGAAGCTCAAGATGCCAGGACCCAATGGAATAATCACTCTCGCCAGTGATCCAGATACAACACTCCGCGCTGAAAATAAGACAGCCGCACTGGCCCTAGAGGCATTATCCGAAGCCCTAGCGGCAGAGGAACTAACTGCGCTGCGCTCCACGATGGATAGGGACGATGTGATACTCGATAAGAGGTCCAAGTCCACCTCTTTTAAACCAGCAGACGAAATAGTGAAATTTCAGGTCCATCCAACGGACCCCACAAAGACGGCCTCCATTGGGGCACAATTAAATCCTGATGTAGAAGCCGCACTACGAGAATTCCTCCGGGAAAATTGGGACATTTTTGCCTGGCACCCTTCAGACATGCCAGGAATGCCACGCAGGCTGGCAGAGCACAGCCTAAATATCCTAAAAGGATTCAAGCCAGTCAAACAAGCTCTTCGGCGATTTTCCCAACCCAAAAGACAGGCAATGGGAGAGGAGCTAGCCACACTCTTAGAATCTGGATTCATCAGAGATATCAAACATCCGGACTGGCTAGCCAACCTAGTAATGGTACCAAAAAAGGACAAATCCTGGCGCCTCTGCGTCGATTTCAAAGACCTTAACAAGGCCTGTCCAAAGGACCCTTTCCCTCTCCCTCGCATCGACCAAATCATCGATGCTACCGCAGGGCACGATTCATTGTGCTTCCTCGATGCATACTCCGGATACCATCAAATCAAGATGGCGGAAAAAGACCAGGCCGCAACGGCATTCATTACTCCATATGGGCCATTCTGCTTCAACACAATGCCCTTCGGACTCAAAAACGCCGGCGCAACATATCAGCGCATGATTCAGATATGTCTGGCTACCCAGATAGGCAAAACAGTAGAGGCATACGTAGACGATGTGGTCGTCAAGACCAAACACGTCGAAACTCTAGTAGACGACTTGAGGGTGACATTCGACAACCTCCGAGCATATGACATTAAGCTCAACCCGGAAAAATGTGTCTTCGGCGTACCAGCCGGAAAGCTCTTGGGCTTCATTGTATCCGGTAGAGGAATTGAAGCAAACCAAGCCAAGATCCGAGCTCTGTCACAATTGGATATTCCAAAGGACCTCAAGCAAATACAAAAACTAACTAGATGCGTAGCGGCTCTAAGCCGCTTCATCTCCCGTTTGGGAGAAAAGGCTCTGCCCCTCTACCGCATCCTCCGGCGCACCTAACACTTCGAATGGACGGATGCCGCCACGGCCGGACTCGAAGAAATCAAGGCCATACTGGTAACAAATCCGGTCCTGGCCGCGCCCAACCTGGGCGAACCTATGTTATTATATATCGCAGCAACACATCAAGTTGTCAGCACGGTACTCGTCGTCGAACGAGAAACAGAAGGGCACAGATTCCCTCTTCAAAAGCCAGTGTACTACGTATCCACTGTCTTAACTCCATGCAAGTCCCAGTACCCACATTATCAAAAGATAGCGTATGCGGTGTTCATGGCATCCCGGAAGCTGCGACACTACTTTCAAGAGTGTTCCATAACGGTGGCCTCCGAAGTACCTCTCAACGATATTATAAACAATCGCGACGCAACGGGCAGGATTGCACAATGGGCCATTGAGCTCTTACAATTTGACATAACCTACAAACCACGGCGAGCTATAAAGTCGCAAGTTCTGGCTGACTTCGTCGCCGAATGGACCGAAGCCGAACTCCCTAAAGAGTACGGCGCGTACTCCAATCGGATCATGCATTTTGACGGATCCAAAATGTTGGCTGGCTTGGGGGCTGGCCTCGTCTTGACGTCCCCAACTGGAGACACAGTCCAATACGTACTTCAAATAATGTACATGGACTCCAACAACGTAGCCGAATATGAGGCCCTTCTACACGGCCTCCGGATGGCAATCTCCATGAGCATTCAACGCCTAGAGGTGCGCGGGGATTCAAACCTCGCAATATCCCAAGTAAATGGAGACTTTGACGCCAAAGATCCGAAAATGGCAGCTTACCGCAACGCCGTCCTAAAAATGTCAGCTCGGTTCGAAGGACTCGAATTCCACCATGTAGTCCGGGATAATAACCAGGCAGCAGACGTGTTGGCACGCATCGGCGCAAAACGAGACGCCGTCCCTCCAAACATCTTCCTGGAACGGCTCTTTAAGCCATCCGTATTATGGGAAGAGGAGTCCGGAAATAACAATCCGGAGCCAGCTGCCTCACCCAACTCAGACCACTCTGACACAATTGGCGGCTCAGACAATGAAATAACACCTTCACCCCACGAAATAATGGCAGTAATTGCCCCGTGGACGGAACCATTCCTAGCCTACTTAATCAGGCAAGAACTTCCCGAAGACCAAAATGAGGCCCGCTGCATAGTTCGGCGATCTAAAGCCTACAAGGTCCATGAGGGAGAACTTCATAAAGAAAGCACAACCGGAGTCCTTCAAAGGTGTATCTCCGAAGAGGAAGGGCGAAATCTCCTGGCTGAAATTCACGCCGGACTCGGCGGGCACCACGCTGCAGCCCGGGCCCTTGTAGGCAAGGCCTTCCGTACATGATTTTATTGGCCGACAGCCCGGGCAGATGCTCAGGACTTAGTTCAACGATGCGTTGGTTGCCAGCTCTTTGCCAATCAGAGCCACATGCCACCCATCGCCCTCAAAACTATACCCATCACCTGGCCGTTCGTGGTCTGGGGGCTTGACATGGTTGGACCCCTTAAAGGGGGAACCCACAAGCACAAATACTTATTGGTCATGGTGGACAAATTCACCAAATGGATTGAGGCCAAGCCGGTTAAAACGGCAGAATCCGGACATGTGATAGACTTCATATCTGGGGTAGTACACCGTTTTGGCGTCCCCCACAGCATCATCACCGATAACGACATGAATTTCATGGCCGACGAGGTTAAACTCTGGTGCAAAAACATGGGCATCAAACTCGACTACGCTTCAGTCTATCACCCCCAAACTAATGATCAAGTCGAGCGAGCAAATGGTCTAATCATGAGCGGCATCAAACCCAGATTAGTGCGGTACCTCAAGGAATCTAACACGCACTGGGTAGAGGAGCTCGACTCCATACTCTGGGGGTTGCGGACCACGCCAAACCGAACTACCGGATTCACACCATTTCTCATGGTGTACGATGCAGAGGCAGTTCTGCCCTGCGATATAATTCATGACTCACCTCGCGTGCGCACGTACGAAGAAAGAGAAGCCGAGTTGGATTGGCTGGACAGTTTGGACGCCTTAGAGGAGGAGCGGGACGTGGCAAAAGCTCGTTCCGCATTTTATCAGCAGCAGGCTCGAAGATATCAAAGCAGAGAAGTACGGGCCAAAACTTACAACGTTGGCGAACTTGTTCTATGCCTACCGGACGAGAAAAAGGACAAACTTAAGCCCAAGTGGAAGGTCCATTCATCATCGACCAAGTCCTGACCGGCGGAGCATACCGTCTACGCAACGCATCTGACAACCGACTCGAGCCGAACCCATGGAACGCAGCCCGTCTCCGAAGATTCTACGCCTAACGTCGGACTCAGAGTTCGTTTCACTCCTCCGTCCACCTTTTTACATTTTCACTGTCTCTTGTCCCCCTCCTTCTTCCCACTTTTTTTCAATACCTTTGATAGGCTGATTTTCGCATGGTTTGCACACACTTGATTTGCTCCTAGCACTCATTATACCTGGGGGCTTCTTCAACAGAAGCTTATTTATACGGGCTTCATGCCCAACACATGTGTCATACTTCCGCATGTACCTTTTATTCACCATTATATGCATCGATATGACTTAAGTTTTGGCCAAGCTGGGTTGCCTGGCTCCTGTGCTTACCCCTACGTTCCCGATTGTTCGGCTAGGAGGTAAAGGGAGCACCTCTGCGATTGTTACTGCCGGGTCAGCCGGATGTGTACCTCAGACTGGGTGAAGCCGAACGCTAGCGTTCTTAAGAGAATATTCGGTCGGTGACTGGAAAGATGATTTATTACTTACTTATTTATCTGCCCCCAGATGCTTTTTCTGCTATTTTCGCAGTCCAGACATGCACTTTAGGGCATGCCTCCCAGGGAAAGGAACCCTTAACGGAACTATTCTCCCTGGAAGATGTTTCTTACTAACCATGTAATATAACATAGCTAGTTGGGCACTTGTCTGATAAAGCAATTATGACCCTGACGCCTTGTCTCCATGCATGCCCCGGTTCCTTTATAACCGTAAGGGTATTCGGACACACTCCGGACTGTTGGGTCCCGAGGTTGAGGCGAAAAGGTCCGCAAAGACAAATGATCTACAATCCAGCTAGAAGGCATTCTATATGTCATTTCAAAATTACATCGTCAAACTGACTGATTGTACTCCTCTTCAATCCCATCTAACAGGCTGTCTAATTTACAGTCCTGTTGGGAATATTTCGCGGCCAGCTCTACTTGGCCGTACATCAAGCTCACAGGGATCTCCTTCCCATCAGGCCCCGCAGTTCCGACCTCGGCCATTTGGTTTGGGTCAGCCTTCGGGTACCGCGTCTTAACCATGGCCCAGGCCTCCCTGGCGCCTTGACGGCAGGCCGATATCTTCCACAGACGGAGGCGTCGCCGTACTCCCTAAAGCTTCTCAGCAAGCCCCCAAGGCCCTCAGGTAGGGAGATGGAAGGCCATAAGGCCTGAACGACGCCACTCATCGCCTGCCGAACACGTTCGAGTAGTTGCACCAGCTCGAGAAGTTGGTCACCCGTTGAACCTGGCATTTCCTCTGCAGGGCGACCCGTGAGCACACCTAAAGACACATTTCTGTCAATCGACTTCCTCGCCGAATTCTTATTTTCAAAGGAATTTGCTCAAGCACTTACTATAAATGCCGCGACGAAGCCGCTGATTCTCCTTCACGGAGCCAGACAGCTGGGCCCGAACACCTTTCAGCTCTTCTCCTAGCTGGGTGTGGGCATCCTGGAGCTTGTTCCTCTCCTGCTGCACCTTCATAAGCACCCTCTCGTTGGCCTTTAGCTGACGCAATAGCTGTTGCTTGTCCAGATCTAGTCTGGTGCCCTCTGCAATATTATTGTCAGATTTACGCACACGCCGCACTTTGTTAATTACTTATCTTTTCGAAGTACGTATTACCAGCGGGGGTCTCTGTGGCTCCCCCTGTGGCGGCCAGTGCGGCCTCAAGTTGGGCCTTGCACTCTTGAAGCTCCTAGGACATGTGGGTATTCTTCTCCATAAGATCCTGCATAATAAATGATCCTTAAATCAGTTATTTTAACTATTTTAAGTCTCGGGGGCTACTGGCATATATAACTATTAAAATTAATTACCCGTATGTCCTTCACATACTGCTCCGTGGCTTTGGTTAGATCATCTCGAGCGGCACGGAGGTGCGCGTCTCCCGCTTCAAAGGCATTCAACGCCTCCAGGGAGAAACACGCGTCACGAAGAACTGTCCGGTGACGCCTGTGATTCATGGCGCTCTCCACCTCAGACCGAGTGGCGGACAGCCTATCGGCATCCTCCGTCGGAGGAACATCCGACTCATGCCTTGTGTTCGCCTCCCCTTCCGGACCACGCGATGGAGCATGGCTGGCGGAGGCTTGATTGGCAACCTCTCCGGACACTGTCCGGCGAGCGCTCTTTCTCCTGGAAAAGTTATGAGCATTAATATACCTCCTAGGGATCCTTCCCTTAAAAACAACGGTGCGCCGTACTGTTGCGGCGATGTTTCGATTCGCGTCGCACTCCTCTTCCGCCTACTGGGCCGAACTGACCCTTGCTGGTCAGCCGCCGCAGGTTCGGCTTCCCGCCTTAAAGGCACCTCCTGTGATGCACCATCAGTATAGGATGGCCAGAATTGAGCATGGATCAAATGATGGTGTCAAGACCTCGGTGTAGTCACCTGGGAGGCCGAAAACAAACTGGGGTAGTCAGCCGTAATGGCGACTAGGGCATTGTCCATGCTAAGTTGGTGGAACACCCCGTCAATCAGCTCCACCTTTATGTCCGGATCCTCTTCGGAGGCCGGATCAAGGGATCATTCCGGATCCTCGGGCTGTGTAGTTAGGCTTTGTATGCCCTCCACGTCCCGGCGCAGCTCCTGCGTCGACATCACAAAGTAAGATACTTGACTTTGGAAGTATGGATCGGGTAGATAAACGCCCGCTTACCCAGCTCCCAAGGTTATTCATGGAGAATCCATTCAATGGATTCGTGCGGAGGAAGTCCTCCTCCTCCCCCTTGTACAAGCCGGACAAGATCTTTGCCAGATCGGCTACCGAGCCCGGCCCTCTGCGGCCATGACGGGTGGCGTCGTCTTCCCCGTTGAAATCCCACATAGGGTGGCCCCTATATTGGAGTGGCTGCACCCCTCGCATAATGCACGTGGCCATGATTCCAATCATTGTCAATCCGAAGTGGGCCAGTAACCTAATCCGTCCCATCAGATAATGGATGCTCCCATCATCCTCTCGTTGAGGGCTCCGCGGGCGCCAACTCAGGCGTTTCTTCAAGGGAGCATTGCTGAACTTCGGGAGGCCGATCCGAACTGGATCCGGCAGAGGAGCGTCCTCCATGTAGAACCATTCCGAAGGCCAGTCTTCGGACGCCTTCTTCGGGGTGCCGGATAGATATCCGGTCCCGGCGATGCGCCATATTTCGGCTCCGCCCACTTGATATATCGACCCCTCGTAAGAACGGGGTACAAGGCAAAACAATCTCTTCCACAGCGCAAAATGGGGCTCGATGCCCAAGAACAGCTCGAAAAGAGCTACAAAGCCCGCGATGTGCAAAATGGAGGCAGGTGTGAGGTGGTGAAGCTGGAGTCCGTAGAACTCCAGGAGCCCCCGGAGAAACGGATGTATGGGAAATCCGAGTCCCCTTATTAGATAAGGGACGAAGCATACCCGCTCTCCTTTGGAAGGGTTGGGGACGCTCTCCGCCTGCTTTCCACCCCTGAAGGTGGCCAGTCCGGCTCGAACCGGAACCATGAAAGTTGGGGGAAGATATCCCTCGATTTGGAGCGCCACTAGCTCGCTGTGTGGAACTGAGCATCTCCCCCAATCTCCTGGCTTAGGGCTGGGAGCGCGAGAGGAGGAGCTGCGTCGACTATCCATGATAGAATGGATTTTTGTCAGAGGCGCTTCGATGAGAACTTGCGGATGGAGGATGGTGTGAGCTGGATCTAGATCCTCGCCTCTCTTATAGGCGGCTCATTCGCATGGCTAGGGGGTAAAATGTAAAAGTACCCTAGCTTTTCGCATTCATATGACACGTGGAAGAAGGCCATTATTGGGCGTAGAAGCCAAGGAGCGCAACATTTATAAGGAAGCCTGACATTATTCGACAGGAACATGAAGTTTGAAGGAGAACCCGCCTTGCAACGCCGAAGACAATATACGCGCCGGACTCGTCGTCCCTGAAGCCTGGTTCGGGGGCTACTGAGGGAGTTCCGGACTAGGGGGTGTCCGGATAGCCAAACTATCATCATCGGCCGGACTCCAAGACTATGAAGATAGAAGATTGAAGACTTCGTCCCGTGTCCGGATGGGACTTTCCTTGGCGTGGAAGGCAAGCTTGGCGATACGGATATGTAGATCTCCTACCATTGTAACCGACTTTGTGTAACCCTAGCCCTTTCCGGTGTCTATATAAACCAGATAGCTTTAGTCCATAGGACGAACAACAATCATACCATAGGCTAGCTTCTAGGGTTTAGCCTCCTTGATCTCGTGGTAGATCCACTCTTGTAAAACACATCATCAATATTAATCAAGCAGGACGTAGGGTTTTACCTCCATCAAGAGGGCCCGAACCTGGGTAAAACATCGTGTCCCTTGTCTCCTGTTACCATCCGCCTAGACGCACAGTTCGGGACCCCCTACCCGAGATCCGCCGGTTTTGACACCGACACGTGTCCTTTCCCCTCTCGGTTGTTGCATCAAAGCGGACACCGCTGTTTTGGTTGGTGCTCTTTTTATCTTGGTCAATCGTGTAAAATGTATTCCCATTTATCTCGTATCCTTTCCAAATCATTACAGTCGAAGATGGTCCCCTGGACAACAAGTATAGCTCATCACAAATAGTGTTGTCACCTCTGAGACGTGTTTCCAACCAACTGCTGAAAGTCCTGATGTGTTCACATGTAATCCAGTCGTTGCACTGCTCCGGGTGTTTGCAGCGCAGACTGTTCTTGTGTTCATCGACATACGGGGTCACCAAGGTAGAGTTCTGTAGAACTGTGTGGCGTGCTTGAGACCAAGAATATCCGTCCCTGTATATTATTGAGTCCCTTCAAAGCATGCCTTTTCCAGTCAGTCTCCCCTCATACCGCGATTGAGGGAGACCTATCTTCTTAAGGCCAGGAATGACGTCAACACAAAACCCGATGACATCCTCTGTTTGATGGCCCATGGAGATACTTCCTTCTGGCCTCGCACGGTTACGGACATATTTCTTTAGGACTCCCATGAACCTCTCAAAGGGGTACATATTGTGTAGAAATACGGGGCCCAGAATGACAATCTCGTCGACTAGATGAACTAGGACGTGCGTCATGATATTGAAGAAGGATGGTGGGAACACCAGCTCGAAACTGACAAGACATTGCACCACATCACACCTTAGCCTTGGTATGATTTCTGGATCGATCACCTTCTGAGAGATTGCATTGAGGAATGCACATAGCTTCACAATGGCTAATCGGACGTTTCCCAGTAGAAGCCCCCTCAATGCAACCGGAAGCAGTTGCGTCATAATCACGTGGCAGTCATGAGACTTTAGGTTCTGGAACTTTTTCTCTCCCATATTTGTTATTCCCTTTATATTCGACGAGAAGCCAGTCGGGACCTTCATACTAAGCAGGCATTCAAAGAAGATTACCTTCTCTTCTTTGGTAAGAGCATAGCTGGCGGGACCTTCATACTGCTTTGGAGGCATGCCGTCTTTTTCGTGCAAACATTTCAGGTCCTCCCGTGCCTCAGCTGTATCTTTTGTCTTTCCATACATGCCCAAGAAGCCTAGCAGGTTCACGCAAAGGTTCTTCATCACGTGCATCACGTCAATTGAAGAGCGGACCTCTAGGTCTTTCCAGTAGGGTAGGTCCCAAAATATAGATTTCTTCTTCCACATGGGTGCATGTCCCCCAGCGTCATTCGAAATAGCTAGTGCGTCGGGACCCTTTCCAAAGATTACGTGTAAATCATTGACAATAGCAAGTACGTGGTCACCGGTACGCATGGCGGGCTTCTTCCGGTGATCTGGCTCGCCTTTGAAATGCTTGCCTTTCTTTCGACATTGATGGTTGGTCGGAAGAAATCGACGATGGCCCAGGTACACATTCTTCCTGCAGCTTCCCAGGTATATACTTTCGGTGTCAAGTAAACAGTGCTTGCATGCGTGGTATCCCTTGTTTGTCTGTCCTGAAAGGTTACTGAGAGCGGGCCAATCGTTGATGGTCACGAATAGCAACGCCTTTAGGTCAAATTCCTCCTGTTTATGCTCATCCCACGTACGTACACGGTTTCCATTCCACAGCTGTAAAAGTTCTTCAACTAATGGCCTTAGGTACACATCAATGCCGTTGTCGGGTTGCTTAGGGCCTTGGATGAGAACTGGCATCATAATGAACTTCCGCTTCATGCACATCCAAGGAGGAAGGTTATACATACATAGAGTCACGGGCCAGGTGCTGTGATTGCTGCTCGGCTCCTCGAAAGGATTAATGCCATCTGCGCTTAAAGCAAACCATACATTCCTTGGGTCACGTGCAAACTCAGCCCAGTACTTTCTCTCTATTTTTCTCCATTGCGACCCGTCAGCGGGTGCTCTCAACTTCCTGTCTTTCTTACGGTCCTCACCGTGCCATCGCATCAACTTGGCATGCTCTCTGTTTCTGAATAGACGTTTCAACCGTGGTATTATAGGAGCATACCACATCACCTTCGCAGGAACGGTGTTCCTGGGGGGGTCGCCGTCAACATCACCAGGGTCATCTCGTCTGATCTTATACCGTAATGCACCGCATACCGGGCATGTGTTCAAATCCTTGTACGCACCGCGATAGAGGATGCAGTCATTAGGGCATGCATGTATCTTCTGCACCTCCAATCCTAGAGGGCATACGGCCTTCTTTGCTGCGTATGTACTGTCGGGCAATTCGTTATCCTTTGGAAGCTTCTTCTTCAATATTTTCAGTAGCTTCTCAAATCCTTTGTCTGGCACAGCATTCTCTGCCTTCCACTGCAGCAATTCCAGTACGGTACCGAGCTTTGTGTTGCCATCTTCGCAATTTGGGTACAACCCTTTTTTGTAATCCTCTAACATGCAATTGAACTTCAGCTTCTCCTTTTGACTTTCGCATTGCGTCCTTGCATCGACAATGACCCGGCGGAGATCATCATCATCGGGCACATCGTCTGGTTCCTCTTGATCTTCAGCAGCTTCGCCCGTTGCAGCATCATCGTGCACGTCGTCTGGTTCCTCTTGATGTTCAGTAGCATCACCGTATTCAGAGGGCACATAGTTGTCATCGTACTCTTCTTCTTCGTCGTCTTCCATCATAACCCCTATTTCTCCGTGCCTCGTCCAAACATTATAGTGTGGCATGAAACCCTTGTAAAGCAGGTGGGTGTGAAGGATTTTCCGGTTAGAGTAAGACTTCGTATTCCCACATATAGGGCATGGACAACACATAAAACCATTCTGCTTGTTTGCCTCAGCCACTTCGAGAAAATCATGCACGCCCTTAATGTACTCGGAGGTGCGTCTGTCACCGTACATCCATTGCCGGTTCATCTGCGTGCATTATATATAATTAAGTGTGTCAAAAATCATTACAGAACATCATGAATAGATAACTAAGTGACCAAATTAATAGAAGTTCATCATCACATTAAAACCAAAGTACATACATAGTTCTCATCTTCAAGCAAAAATCATTACAGAACAACATAAAGCTCTGCAGAGCATCTAAATTAATTAAACCATACATTGAAACTATGTAAAACATTTCAATGCAAAAACAAATGCGATCATAATCGCAACCAAGGTAACAACTGATCCAACGGCATAATGATACCAAGCCTCGGTATGAATGGCATATTTTCTAATATTTCTAATCTTCAAACGCATTGCATCCATCTTGATCTTGTGATCATCGACGACATCCGCAACATGCAACTCCAATATCATCTCCTCCTCCTCAATTTTTCTTATTTTTTCCTTCAAGAAATTGTTTTCTTCTTCAACTAAATTTAACCTCTCGACAATAGGGTCGGTTGTAATTTCCGGTTCAACAACCTCCTAGATAAATAAAATCTATGTCACGTTGGTCGGCATAATTTTCATAAACAATAAATGAACCAATAGTTATGAAAAGATAATATATACCACATCCGAATCATAGACAGGACGAGGGCCGACGGGGGCGGATACCAAAACCATCACACTATATAAGATGCAATAATAAAAGTAAGAAAATAATACAAGTATCTATCTAAACATACAAGTAAGAATATTTTTCCTTTCAGAAAGAAGATAAGAACAAGAGGCTCACCACGGTGGTGCCGGCGATGAGATCGGCGCGGGTGATCAACGGCGGTGAAGACTGGTACGGGGCGTGACAGACCGCTAAACCTAGACAAATATTGAGGAAAATGGAGCTTGGAGGTCGAGCTTGGAGAGGAGAAAGCTTAAGTAGTGTGGCTCGGGCATTCCATCGAACACCTTGTGTGCATAGGAGGTGAGCTAGAGCACCACCAAGCCCTCTCCCCCTCGGCTGCCATAAAAAATAGAGCAGTGTGCTCTGCTCTTACGCGAGGGGGGTATATATAGGCACCTCATTGGTCCCGGTTGGTGGCTTGAACCGGGACTAAAGGGTAGCCTTTGGTCCCGGTTCATGGCACCAACCGGGACCAATGGTGGTGGGCCAGGAGCGAGGCCCATTGGTCCCGGTTCGTCCCACCAACCGGGACCAAAAGGTCCGGACGAACCGGGACCAATGGCCCACGTGTCCCGGCCGGCCCCCGGGGCTCACGAACCGGGTCCAATGCCACCATTAGTCCCGGTTCTGGATTGAACCGGGACTAATGGGCTGACCCGGCTTGGACCAATGCCCCCTTTTCTACTAGTGCAACCAAAACCCTAATGTCACCTAGATACTCCATTGTCACCTCAACTATCCATGGGCATGATTATACGATATGCATCACACAATCTCAGATTCATCTATTCAACCAACACAAAGTACTTCAAAGAGTGCCCCAAAGTTTCTATCGGAGAGTCAAGACAAAAACGTGTGCCAAACCCTATGCAAAGGTTCATGGGCGGAACCCGCAAGTTGATCACCAAAACATACATCAAGTGGATCACGTGATATCCCATTGTCACCACATATAAGCACGGCAAGACATACATCAAGTGTTCTCAAATCATTAAAGACTCAATCCGACAGGATAACTTCAAAGGGAAAACTCAATTCATCACAAGAGAGTAGAGAGGGAGAAACATCATAAGATCCAACTATAATAGCAAAGCTCGCGATACATCAAGATCGTGCCATAGAGAGAACACGAGAGAGAGAGAGAGAGAGAGATAAAACACATAGCTACTGGTACATACCCTTAGCCCCGAGGGTGAACTACTCCCTCCTTGTCATGGAGAGCGCCGGGATGATGAAGATGGCCACCGATGAGGGATCCCCCCTCCGGTAGGGTGCCGGAACGGGCTCCCGAAAGGTTTTTGGTGGCTACAGAGGCTTGCGGCGGCGGAACTCCCGATCTATCTTTGTATTCGATGGTTTTAGGGTATAAGGGAATATATAGGCGAAATAAGTCGGTCGGGGGAGCCACGAGGGGCCCACGAGATAGGGGGCGCCCAGGGAGTGGGCGCGTACTCCTATCTCCTGGCCTCCCCGAAGCTTCCCTGGCTTGTACTCCAAGTCTCCCGGATCATGTTCGTTCCAAAAATCACGCTCCCGAAGGTTTCATTCCGTTTGGACTCCGTTTGATATTCCTTTTCTTCGAAATACTGGAACAGGCAATAAAACAGCAATATGGGTTGGGCCTCCAGTTAATAGGTTAGTCACAAAAGTAATATAAAAGTGTATAATAAAGCCCGTAATCATTCAAAACAGATAATAAAATAGCATGAATGCTTCATAAATTATAGATACGTTGGAGACGTATCACTCCACCGTTCAATATAAACACGTATCTGGTTTGCGATTTAGAATCGTCCAGATCAGTGTCAAAGCTTGCATCAACGTAGCCATTTACGACTAGCTCTTTGTCACTGAGGGGGTCCTGGATTAGGGGGTATCCGGACAGCCAGACTATATACTTTGTCCGGACTATTGGAGCGTGAAGATACAAGACTCAAGACTCCGTCCCGCGTCCGGATGGGACTCTCCTTTGCGTGGAAGAGAAGATTGGCGATCCGGATAATATATTTCCTTCCTTGTAACCGACTCCGTGTAAATGCTAGCCCTCTCCGATGTCTATATAAACCGGAGAGATTGGTCCTTAGAAGGACGATCACAATCATAACCATCATAGGCTAGCTTCTAGGGTTTAGCCTCTACGATCTCGTGGTAGATCTACTCTTGTAGTACTCATATCATCAATATTAATTAAGTAGGAAGTAGGGTTTTACCTCCATCAAGAGGGCCCGAACCTGGGTAAACATTGTGTCCCTTGCTTCCAGTTACCATCAGCCTAAGACGCACAGATCGGGACCCCCTACCCGAGATCCGCCGGTTTTGACACCGACATTGGTGCTTTCATTGAGAGTTCCTCTGTGTCATCGCTGCAAGGCATGATGGCTCCTTCAATCAACAACAACAACACGGTCCAGGGTGAGACTTTTCTCCCCGGACAGATCTTCGTGCTCGGTGGCTTCGCACTGCGGGCCAATTCTCTTGGCCACCTGGAGAAGATCGACAGCTACGCCCCTGGCCACCAGGTCAGGTTCGGAAACCTGAACTACATGGCCGATATCCGCGGAGACTTTATCTTCGACGGGATCGGGGCTGCACCAGCAGCGCCGGACAATCACGACGAGCACGGCTTAGACCTGATGTCGGACAATGCTCGGGATATCACCCCTGCAGTAGCGCCGGACCTAAATTCGGAGCAGATCACGTCACCCAAGGATGGGTGGATGGACCCCGTCCCGCAGGTCGCACACTCATCGGCGGTAGAGCCGAACACATGCCTCACCTCTAAGGAAGCCTATGACACGGGACCCCCGGACGCGTATCCGGCTGTAGGTTCCAGTCCGCGCGCTCCCGAGCCTGCCAAACCTGGTTGGGTTCTGATAATGGGGTTCACTGCTGCGGATATCTTCCAGCACTCACCCCTTGGCGACGTGCTAAACTCGTTAAAGTCTCTCTCTTTGTCAGGAGACTCATGGCCGGACTATGTCCGGCTCGAGTGGGAAGTAGGCGACGAAGGAATTCGTTGCCCACCCACCACCCACTTCATTGCCACTATCGATGACTTAACCGACGTGCTTGACTATGACTCCGAAGACATCGCCGGTATGGACGACGACGCAGGAGAAGAACAGGAACCACCGCTCATGGGGCGGTGGACGGCCACCTCCTCATACGGTATATATATGGTGGACACTCCGAAGAAACCCAATGGCGATGAGGCAATGGAGGATAACCCCTCAGGGAAGAAAGCTAAGCATGGGCGTCGTCAATGCCGCTCCAAGCCCCGCCACAACAATATCTGCACAGGAGACGAAACCAAACCGACTGGTGCCAAAGAAGAATACAATCCCGAGCAGCCTGCCTTCAAGCAGGCCAGACTGGCCACGGTCGGTTACTGGAAAAGGAATAACTATATGCTCCCCTCCGAAGACGAGGTAAGCCTCGCAATGATGAATTCGGCGTGCATGAGGATCCAGTGGAGCAAGTTCGCTTCAAGCGACGGCTCATGGCCATGGCAAGGAGCCTGCAAAGGAACCAACAGCAGCTTAAAGCTGACCAAGATTCGCTCATGGATAGGTGGACCAAGGTCCTGGCCACCGAAGAATATGGACTCGACCGCCCCAACAAAGAGGACACACGGCATAATTTGCAACCTCAACCAAAGCAGGAGAACCCAAGGCACAGCCCCGACGTCAACACACCACAACGGTCCAAGACAATACGAAGGATACACGAGGAGGCTTCCTCAAGCCTCGGCGCAATCGTCATAAACGTCAAGTCAGGGAAGTTGGTGCCGAATTCAGCAGTCCCCAGTCCGATCAGCGGAAAAATAACAGCTCAGGCCCACACGGCCTAGGCAGCACACTTGATCAACCAATAGAGAATGCAGGATCTTCCAAACAAAACGGCCAATCTTGCACCAAAAACAATAAAGGGAGGTCTCGGACAACAAAGGACCAGTCCAACACGGTGAGGAAGATCCCCTCACAGTACAAAAATACGACCGATCGTCTCTAATCACATCGACTGCCCGGACAACACCAGCCATAGCAATTTTATTGCACTCACTATCTACCCAGTAGCTTGGGGGATCCGTTTTACGCGAGCCCCCACAGACACAAAATTATCAATAACATCTCCGCAAAGATGCAAGGTGCAAGGGTCAAGTTTTAATTGACCCACCATACTAATGGTTTTCTTCGGACCACCAAACAAATACCACACCGAAGAATAAGTCTTCGGCATTATCCCCTTATATAGTAATTACCATATACTACTGGGATGAACCATGTTGGCTAGATTCCAGAAGGTACAACATCAGGCCAGTCCCGCGTGACATAGTCACAGCTATGAGCAAGGTCGAACCCCACCACTAGAGTGGAAATCATACCACCGCTGAAATAGCGAGTCGTTCCCGTTTATCAAATTTGGATTCGGCAGCCGAACACCTGGAAACCAATTGAGGAATCTGAATTACTTTATGGCATGGTTCAGCCAGGCTCCACTCAGGCACCCGCGGTTCAATCGCAACGGTATATGCAGCTGCCTTTAAAGAATTTGTCTTTGCAGACTAACTTTGGCGCAGAACAGGACTGGCAACGCGGAATCAGCTCAGACGCACAAGGCAGACAGTCCGGACGTACCTCAGATCCACACACAGCCTCCTCCAATCCGGCCACGACAGGTTCCGCCCAAAATACTCCTCTTCATAAGCATAAACCGCACTCGTATGCATAGACATGTCATTTTACTACAATGCATAGACTTAAATAACACTTACCGGCCGTCGTTTTTCATTGACGCCTCTTCTTCACAAACGGCACCCACGCCTTGTGTTATGCCCGATTATGCCAGGGGCTTCATAGTACGGCAATAAAGTCCGACCACCTTTTCAGTCGCTCGGCACCCCGAACTTATAGCACTATATGCATCAGCTCCGAATCATGTCTTGGGTCATTAGTTGGGTTTGCCCGGCTCCCATGTTTTGGTACCTTATGTTCCGCCCCATCGGCTAAGGTAGTGCTGGGAGAACTACTGCGATTGTGTCTCGGTTCTTCCGGAAGAGCACCTCAGTAGAGAAAGCCGAAAACTGACTATCATGATACAGCGAGAGTGGGTCAGCTGTTCGAGAGGTAATAAAATCTTTAAAGAGTTATTCCGCATAATGCCATTATAAATGCAGAGTGCGACCGATCGGTCTTCCGATCAGGCGCCGATAGAGCCCCTAGTTCGGCCTTCCGAACACTAGGGGTTGCGCCCACCATACTCGAATTCCTATGGCTAAGTGAGAGTGATAAAGCCCTATGGTCCGATTGCCTGGTTTGTGGTGAAGAACACCTCCTTAAAAGGACCCAACCATGGGATAAAGAGTGTTCAGGTATGTCCTGAACACCCCCGTACTTTTCACGTGGGGGCAGAAGCCGACGACTGGCCAACTCTCAGGATTTACATACACTAAACAGCCGCACAGGAAGAACAAATGTTCAAACAAAACAGGCAATAAATAATAAAAGTGCCGTTATCCCACATTACAAAGAACGGCACGACTACCTTCAGGGAAATATAATGTCTTTGGAACACTTATCCGCCACAAGGCGGGCTCCGTTTAGTACACCTTCATAGTACAACTCGGGCTTGCGGTGCTCCTTACCCTCCTGCGGCCCCTCAGTCATCAGCTTCTCCGCATCAAGCTTCCCCCAATGCACCTTTGCACGGGCAAACGCCATGCGCGCACCCTCTATACAGACTGATCGCTTCATGACATCAAGCTGAGGCCAGGCGCCAACAATCCATTTCACAAGTCTGAAGTAACTGCTTGGAATTGGCTCCGCGGGCCAGAGGCGGACAACCAAGTCCTTCATGGCTAGTTCGGCCGCCTAGTGCAGTTCGACCAGCTGCTTCAATTGATCGAGAAAGGGCACCGGATAATTCGGCGCCAAATACTGCAACCAGAAATCCCTCTCCGCAGACTTCTTCTCCTCGGTCCGGTAGAATTGGGCGGCATCTGATATGCTGCAAGGCAGATCCGCAAACACCCCTGGAAAAACAAGAATTCAGCTTGTCGCTTAGAGCCACATTACTATAAAAAGTGTCCCTGAAAACAAAAGGCCTTACCAGCCGCAACCTTCTGTGCCTCCTGAATATCCTTCAGAGCATCGCGGGCTTCTGCCCGAGCATCCTCCATGGTTTGGAGAGCTTGAGCGAGTTCGGATTCTTTCACTGCTAAACTCTGCTCCAAGGCATCACTTTTCTTCACAGCCTCCTGGAGCTCTCGCTCAGCTTCGATGACCCTGGCCTCGTGTTTCTCACGAAGCGCCTATTCGGCGGCAGCCTTCTCGTTGGCATCAGCCACAGCCTTGTTCAGTGCCTCAAATTCGGCACTCGCTCCTAGAGCATACAATACAAATACGTTTCATCAGGCACAATTACTCATTCGTGCCGAATTCAAGACAATGTTTCAACATACCTTGCTTGTCCTCCAATTGCTTCTTCACACGGCCAAGTTCCTCCTCGGTCCGTTCCAGGTTCTGGTTCATTCCGGACACCTCCGCATTATGAGCGACGGTCTTCTCTACAGACGCCTGTTTTCAAACAAAGGGATATACGTCATTAACAAAGGCTCCTGCAAAAGCGGATGATTTGATCCCCTGTCCGGCTTTTTCTCTCTCTTTCACCGGACAGTGCATCAGGGGCTACCACTCATATTATGACAATTCCTCAAAGGTTTCTTAGAAAACATACCTCAAAGGCCTTTATAAGGCCAAGGCAGGACTCATTCAGCCTGCTCTCGGTGGACTGAATCTTTTCAATCACCGCACCCATGAGGGTCCGATGTTCATCGATGATAGACGTGCTCCTTAATGCTGTCGATAGGCCGCCCGACAGCTCTGCTTGGATAGAGGTTGCTGGCGGAGTAGGCAAGCCTCCCCCCGTCAAAGGTGGCTGCTCGCCCGATCCTGGAGCCTTAAAAGTCTCTACGACCGTGTCCGGCTATGGTCCGAACCCGAGATCGCCCACCGTCGACACGCTTGGGGGCCATCGCTCCCGTGTGTCCGGCTCCAGAGATATGCCCCCCTCATCCGGATCCCGTTGAGACGACACCTCAGTGTCGCGCCTGGACTTTGGGGAAGGAGCCTTTAGAGGCGTCTCGCTCGCCAAGGCGCCTGAGCTCAACGAATCCTTTGATGAAGACTGTCCGGCGCGAGACCTCGCCGGGCTGTACAAAATATGGCGACAGTTAAAACTACTATACCCAAACAACCCTAGACGCATATGCGTGTTCGGATTTCGTATACTTACGACTTTTCCAAGGGCTGGGCCCTGGGATCCCACTCCGGACTGCTATTGACAGCCGTGGTGGATGCCTCTGGGAGGGAACCTTTCCCCCTCTTGGGCGATTCGGCCTACAGGGATGAGGAGGCCGTCCTTTTCTTCCCACCTCCTGCGGGAGGCTCGTCTTCCTCCGCTTCCTCCTCTTCGTCTTTGGAAGAAGGATGGTCGCTGGAGTCTTCGGATTTTGCATTCGAAGCATCACGACGATGGAGGCCACTCCGGGTCATTTTGACCTTCTTGGAGGCCTCTTTCTTTGGCGCCTCGTAAGGCGCTGGGACCAGCATCTTCGTCAGAAGAGGTCCGGCCGGTTCCTCCGGCGGCGGGGCCACACAGTGTATCCGCTCCACCTTTTTATCCATCCCTAGGGTTGTGATAAAGCATGATAAAAATGTCTCCCTCAGGACATGCCAACTGAAGCATGGATGGACAGAGCATAGCAATAACTTACCGGGCTTGCAGAATGGGATAATTGATACCCATGGTCCTCGGAGGAGCCCGGCCATGATTTGCTGGACTTAAAGAGCACCTTCCAGATATCTGGTGCTCGGTTGGGTCGTATTCCCACAAATTGTAGGCTCGACGCTGGCAAGGGAGAACTAGGCGAACTAACATCACCTGGACTACGTCGACGAGTTTGACGTCCTTGTCGATGACACTCTGGACGCGCGTCTGGAGCAGTGACAGCTCATCGAACGAGGACCAGTTCAGGCCCTTCTTGGGCCACGACGTGAGCCGTAGTGGGGATCCGGATCTGAACTCGGGAGCCGCAGTCCACTTTTTGCCGCGCGGTTCGGTGATATAGAACCATTGCTGCTGCCACTCCTTGACAGAGTCGTTGAAGGCACCCGTCGGCCAAACGACCTTGGGCATCTTGCTCACCATGGCACCGCCGCACTCGACATGCTCGCCACTCACCACCTTGGGCTTCACATTGAAAATCTTCAGCCACAGGCCAAAGTGAGGTGAAATCCAGAGAAAAGCCTCACACACGACGATGAACGTTGAGACGTTAAGGAAGGAATTGGGGGAAAGATCATGAAAATCAATCCCGTAATAATACATGACTCCACGAACAAATGGGTGAAGGGGAAACCCGAGCCCGCGGACAAAATGAGGAAGAAACACGACTCTCTCGTGGGCCTCCTGTTGGGGAACGTAGCAGAAATTCAAAATTTTCCTACGTGTCACCAAGATCTATCTATGGAGAGACCAGCAACGAGTAGAAAGAGAGTGCATCTACATACCCTTGTAGATCGCTAAGCGGAAGCGTTCAAGTGAACGGGGTTGATGGAGTCGTACTCGTCGTGATTCAAATCACCGATGATCCTAGTGCCGAACGGACGGCACCTCCGCGTTCAACACACGTACAGCCCGGTGACGTCTCCCATGCCTTGATCCAGCAAGGAGAGAGGGAGAGGTTGAGGAAGACTCCATCCAACAGCAGCACAACGGCGTGGTGGTGGTGGAGGAGCGTGGCAATCCAGCAGGGCTTCGCCAAGCACCATGGGAGAGGAGGAGTAGGAAGAGAGGTAGGGCTGTGCCAGAACTTCGTGTATAGCTCCCATGCGCCTCCCCACTATATATAGGGGTGGAGGGGCTGGTTTCTTGCCCTCCAAGTCCATTGGGGCGTTGGCCAAGCTGGGAGGAAAGAAATCTCATTATTTCCTTCCCCACCGATTGTTATCCCCCCTTTTTAGGGATCTTGATCTTATCCCTTCGGGATATGATCTTATTCCTTCTAAGGGGGGATCTTGGTGCGCCTTGACCAGGGGTGTGGGGCCTTGCCCCCACTACCCACGTCCATGTGGGTCCCCCCATGCAGGTGGGCCCCACTCCGGAACCTTCTAGAACCTTCCCGGTACAATACCGAAAAATCCCGAACATTTTCCGGTGGCCAAAATAGGACTTCCCATATATAAATCTTTACCTCCGGACCATTCCGGAACTCCTCGTGACGTCCGGGACTCCGAACAACATTCGGTAACCACATACAAACTTACTTTATAACCCTAGCGTCATCGAACCTTAAGTGTGTAGACCCTACGGGTTCGGGAGACATGTAGACATGACCGAGACGTTCTCCGGTCAATAACCAACAGCGGGATCTGGATACCCATGATGGCTCCCACATGTTCCACGATGATCTCATCGGATGAACCACGATGTCAAGGACTTAATCAATCCCGTATTCAATTCCCTTTGTCTATCGGTATGTTACTTGCCCGAGATTCGATCGTCGGTATCCAATACCTTGTTCAATCTCGTTACCGGCAAGTCACTTTACTCGTTCCGTAACACATCATCCCGTGATCAACTCCTTGGTCACATTGCGCATATGATGATGTCCTACCGAGTGGGCCCAGAGATACCTCTCCGTTTACACGGAGTGACAAATCCCAGTCTCGATTCGCATAAAACAATAGATACTTTCGGAGATACCTGTAGTGCACCTTTATAGTCACCCAGTTACGTTGTGACGTTTGATACACCCAAAGCACTCCTACGGTATCCAGGAGTTACACGCTCTCATGGTCGAAGGAAGAGATACTTGACATTGGCAAAGCTCTAGCAAATGAACTACACGATCTTTTGTGCTAGTCTTAGGATTGGGTCTTGTCCATCACATCATTCTCCTAATGATGTGATCCCGTTATCAACGACATCCAATGCCCATAGCCAGGAAACCATGACTATCTGTTGATCACAACGAGCTAGTCAACTAGAGACTCACTAGGGACATATTGTGCTCTATGTATTCACACGTGTATTACGATTTCCGGATAATACAGTTATAGCATGAATAAAAGACAATTATCATGAACAAGGAAATATAATAATAATACTTTTATTATTGCCTCTAGGGCATATTTCCAACAGCTCCGGAGTAGGGACGATCTGTCCCGCCGGTGGGAGACAGTGGCCGATCTTCTTGGCCAGGTACCCGACCTCTCAGAGCCTCTTGATATCCTTCTCCTGGACGGTAGAGTCCATCCATTTGCCTCCTGTTCCGGATCCGGACATCTTTGGAAAACCTATCTTCAATGGAGAAGAAGAGTGCTTGGGCGCTAGGGCTCGAACAGAGGGGAATGGGCTAGCGGAAGGAGAAGGCGTGGGTAAAGAGGAAGAGAACTTATCTCTTTATAGAGACGGTAAAAGCTTTTTTGCGCCTCCCCACTTGCCTGGTGGAACCCGCTCATTCTCCACTCACCGCAATTAGCGGTGCGGTTGGATTACCCATACCCGTATTGATGAGAATCTCCCAATAAGGGGACACGATCTCAGCTACGACAAAAGATGCAGAGGAAACCGCCTCGCGATATGCGCTGAGGCTGGTTGTGGGAAAACAGTTCGAATAATGACCCGACCATGGTGACATGTCATGTTGTCTAAAAAATTGCCAGTAGATCAGATTTATGTTATGCCCCCTACGGTGGCATGTGAAGATCATTTTGCAGATCCGGACACGATTCAAGTGTCCAATAATTACTTTGGAGTATTCGGAGAAGGAACCCGCCTTGCAATGTCGAAGACAAGACTACGCACCAGACTCATCGTCATTGAAGCCTGGTTCATGGGATACTGAGAGAGCCCTAGATTAGGGGGTATCCGGACAGCCGGACTATATACTTCGTCCGGACTATTGAAGCATGTAGATACAAGACTCAAGACTCCGTCCCGTGTCCGGATGGGACTCTCCTTTGCATGGAAGACAAGCTTGGCGATCTGGATAATATATTTCCTTCCTTGTAACCGACTCCGTGTAAACCCTAGCCCTCTCCGGTGTCTATATAAACCGGAGAGGTTGGTCCTTAGAAGGACGATCACAATCATAATCATCATAGGCTAGCTTCTAGGGTTTAGCCTCTACAACTCGTGGTAGATCTACTCTTGTACTACTCATATCATCAATATTAATCAAGCAGGAAGTAGGGTTTTACCTCCATCGAGAGGGCCCGAACCTGGGTAAACATTGTGTCCCTTGCTTCCTATTACCATCAGCCTAAGACGCATAGATAGGGACCCCCTACCTGAGATCCGCCAGTTTTGACACCGACAGTCACCTCCATAAACGAGAAACATATCCTTAGTCCTTTTCAGGTATTTCAGGATGTTCTTGACCGCTGTCCAGTGATCCACTCCTGGATTACTTTAGTACCTCCCTGCTAAACTAATAGCAAGGCACACATCAGGTCTGGTACACAGTATTGCATACATGATAGAGCCTATGGCTGAAGCATAGGGAACATCTTTCATCTTCTCTCTATCTTCTGTAGTGGTCGGGCATTGAGTCTGACTCAACTTCACACCTTGTAACACAGGTGTCGGTGTCAAAACCGGCGGATCTCGGGTAGGGGGTCCCGAACTGTGCGTCTAGGCGGATGGTAACAGGAGACAAGGGACACGATGTTTTTACCAAGGTTTGGGCCCTCTCGATGGAGGTAAAACCCTACTCCTGCTTGATTAATATTGATGATATGGGTAGTACAAGAGTTGATCTACCACGAGATTAGAGAGGCTAAATCCTAGAAGCTAGCCTATGGTATGATTGTTCTTCATCCTACGGACTAAACCTCTTCGGTTTATATAGACACCGGAGAGGGCTAGGGTTACACAGAGTCAGTT
The DNA here is from genome assembly GCF_002162155.2 of Triticum dicoccoides. Lineage (NCBI taxonomy): Eukaryota > Viridiplantae > Streptophyta > Magnoliopsida > Poales > Poaceae > Triticum > Triticum dicoccoides. Next base: position 751,697,972 of record NC_041386.1, on the reverse strand, counting down.
ACAATGGGAGGAGATCTACATATCGTATCGCCAAGCTTGCCTTCCACGTCAAGGAAAGTCCCATCCGGACACTGGACGAAGTCTTCAATCTTGTATCTTCATAGTCCGGGAGTCTGGCCAAAGGTCATAGTCCGGCCATCCGGACACCCCCTAGTCCAGGTCTCCCTCAACAGGCAAGAACCTTTCTTTGCTTGATCCATTTTGAACTTCTTCAAAACTTTTTCAAGGTATGTGCTTTGTGAAAGTCCAATTAAACGTTTTGATCTATCTCTATAGATCTTGATGCCCAATATATAAGCAGCTTCACCGAGGTCTGATGCGTCTCCAACGTGTCTATAATTTTTTATTGTTCCATGCTGTTATATTACCCCTTTTGGATGTTTATGGGATTTATTTTACACATTTATATCATTTTTGGGACTAACCTACTAACCGGAGGCCCAGCCCGTATTGATGTTTTTTTGTCTATTTCAGTACTTCGAAGAAAAGGAATATCAAACGGAGTCCAAACGGAATGAAACCTTCGGGAGCGTGATTTTTGGAACGAACGTGATCCGGAGAACTTGGAGTGCAAGTAAAGAAGCAAACGAGGCGGCCAGGAGATAGGATGGCGTGCCTACCCCTCCTGGGCGCGCCCTGATACGTCTCCAACGTATCTATAATGTTTGATTGTTCCATGCTATTATATTACCTGTTTTGGATGCTTATGGGCTTTATTCTACATATTTATATCATTTTTGGGACTAACCTACTAACCGGAGGCCCAGCCCATATTGCTGTTTTTTTGCCTATTTCAGTATTTCGAAGAAAAGGAATATCAAACGGAGTCCAAACGGAATGAAACCTTCGGGAGCGTTATTTTTGGAACAAATATGATCCGGAGAGCCTGGAGTGCAAGTCAAGAAAGCTCAGAGGGCCCCACGAGATAGGAGGGCGCCCCCCCCCTGTAGGGCGCCCCCCTGTCTCGTGGGCCCCTCGGGCGTCTACTGACGTGCTTCTTCCTCCTATATATACCTACGGACCCCGAAAACATCCAGGGGCACCACGAAACACAATTTCCACCACTATAACCTTCTGTATCCGCGAGATCCCATCTTGGAGCCTTCGCCGGCACTCTGCCGGAGGGGGAATCGACCATGGAGGGCCTCTACATCAACATCCTTGCCCCTCCAATGAGTTGTGAGTAGTTTACCACAGACCTACGGGTCCATAGTTATTAGCTAGATGGCTTCTTCTCTCTTTTTGGATCTCAATACAATGTTCTCCCCCTCTCTTGTGGAGATCTATTCGATGTAATCTCTTTTTGCGGTGTGTTTGTCAAGATCCGATGAATTGTGAGTCTATGATCAGATTTATCTATGGTTATTAATTGAATCTTCTCTGAATTCTTTTATGTATGATTGAGTTATCTTTGCAAGTCTCTTCAAATTATCGGTTTGGTTTGGCCTACTAGATTGATCTTTCTTGCCATGGGAGAAGTGCTTAGCTTTAGGTTCAATCTTGCGGTGTTCTTACCCAGTGACAGAAAGGGTTGCAAGACACGTATTGTATTGTTGCCATCGATGATAACAAGATGGGGTTTATATCATATTGCATGAGTTTATCCCTCTACATCATATCATCTTGCTTAATGCGTTACTCCGTTCTTATGAACTTAATACTCTAGATGCATGCTGGATAGCGGTCGATGTGTGGAGTAATAGTAGTAGATGCAGGCAGGAGTCGGTCCACTTGTTTTGGATGTGATGCCTATATACATGATCATGCCTAGATAACGTCATAATTATTCGCTTTTCTATCAACTGCTTGAAGTAATTTCTTCACCCGCCATAATACTTATGCACTCGAGAGAAGCCTCTAGTGAAACCTATGGCCCCCGGGTCTATCTCTTATCATATTTGCTTTCAATCTACTTTTATTTGCATCTTTACTTTCTTGCATCTATATTATAAAATACCAAAAATATATTTATCTTATCATATTATCTCTATCAGATCTCACTTTCGCAAGTGGTCGTGAAGGGATTGACAACCCCTTTATTGCGTTGGTTGCGAGTTCTCGGTTTGTTTGTGTAGGTGCGTGGGACTTTTGAGAAGCTTCCTACTGGATTGATACCTTGGTTCTCAAAAACTGAGGGAAATACTTACGCTACACTTGATGCATCACCCTCTCCTCTTCGGGGAAAACCAACGCTAGCTCAAGACGTAGCAAGAAGGATTTCTGGCGCCGTTGCCGGGGAGGTCTTCGCTCAAGTCAAGACATACCAAGTACCCATCACAAACTCATCTCCCTCGCATTTACATTATTTGCCATTTGCCTCTCGTTTTCCTCTCCCCCACTTCACCCTTGCCGTTTTATTCGCCCTCTCTTTCCCAATCTCCTCCTCTCTTTTTGCTCGCCTTTTTCCGTTGCCCGTGTGTTTCCTCGTTTGCCTTGTCGTTATGACTAGTCTCTTATCTTCTCTGTTATCTCCCGAGAATGAAGTTTTAAATTTTAAGCAAAGGGAGGGAGAAAATCTAAAAGACGCTTGGTATAGAATTTGCAATGCTCAAAATAGATCTATCAGGAAGCAATCCACTTTAGTTCTTCTTCGTAATTTTTATGTAGGTGCTAATCCTTGGTTTAGATATATCCTTGATACCATTACCGGAGGGAATTTCTTGGGTAGCCATACTTTTGATTCTTACAATGCTTTAATTGATTTATTTGGCTCACCACCTCCTTTGATTAATGGAACTATGTTAACTTTGGAGCATGTTATGCAAAGACTTGAAATTATTGAGAATAAAGTTGCTACCATTGAATCAATTGAAAATCTTGATAAAAAGATCCACAATCAAATTACCCAATATGGATCTAAGGTAGGAACGACTTTGAAAAATATTAAAGAAAAAGAACCCATAGTTAACAATAAAATAAATCTAGATTCCACAAGAATCGATAAACTTGAGGGTATCATTACCAACTTGGGAACCGCTTTTTCTTCCATACAAAACACTCCAAGTTCGTCTACTAAAAAACCTAAGCTTACTTATGTTCCTAAGAGTAAGGGTGAATCATCTAGTAAGGAAACTTCGGATCTTAAATCTATAAGAGTTCATCCCAATCTTTTTGCCATCATTAAGGAACCATTTGCTATGAATGAATTTTTCGATCTTGTGCCTAAGAGTTTGATAATTACTATAAAGAAAGAAATTTCTAAGAAATATAGATGCCTCATTGAAGAATTTCCCACCAAAGATGGCACTCGTTAGATCTATCCTTGTTTTTATGCCTAGCTAGGGGCGTTAAACGATAGCGCTAGTTCGGAGGCAACCCAATTTTCTTGATGTTCTTTGTTTTTGTTCCTGTTTAGTGTTAAATTTTGTTTCTACTTTCTGTTTAGATGTGTTTTTATCTTTTGCTTAGTGTTTGTGCCAAGTAGAACCTATAGGATAAACTATGATGATGGTTGATTTGATTCTGCTGAAAAACAGAAACTTTGCACTCACGAGAAAAAATTCAATAAATCACAGAAACGAGATTTTGCATTGATTCGTTTTGATGCTGATCAATAAACAAATTTTCCAGTACGTCCTATTTTTGTAGGATTTTTAGAGTTCCAGAAGTTTGCGTTAGTTACAGATTGCTACAGACTCTTCTGTTTTTGACAGATTCCGTTTTTCGTGTGTTGTTTGCTTATTTCAATGCATCTATGGCTAATAAATTAGTTTATAAACCATAAGGAAGTTGGAATACAGTAGGTTTAACACCAAAATAAATAAAGAATGAGTTCACTGCAGTACCTTATGTGGTGGTTTTGTTTTCTTTCACTAACGGAGCTTATAAGATTTCCTGTTGAGTTTTGTGTTGTGAAGTTTTCAAGTTTTGGGTAAAGCTTTTATGGACTATGGAATAAAGAGTGGCAAGAGCCTAAGCTTGGGGATGCTTGTGGCACCCCAAGATATTAAAAAATAGCCAAAAGCCTAAGCTTGGGGATGCCCCGGGAAGGCATCCCCTCTTTCGTCTTCGTTCATTGGTAACTTTACTTGGAGCTATATTTTTATTCGCTACATGATATGTGTTTTGCTTGGAGCGTCATGTACTATATTGGTCTTTGCTTGTTATTTTACCACAATCATCCTTGCTGTAACACACCTTTTTGGAGAAGCCTATTTGATTAGAATTTGCTAGAATACTCTATATGCTTCACTTATATCTTTTGAGCTTGATAGTTTTTGCTCTAGTGCTTCACTTATATCTTTTAGAGCATGGTGGTGGATTAATTTTATAGAAATTGCTAGTATCTCATGCTTCACTTATATTATTTTGAGAGTCTCTTAGAACAGCATGTATTTTCTATGGTTTTAATTTGGTCCTAGAATGATGAGCATCCAAGTTGGGTATAATAAAAACTATCATAGAAAGTGAATTGGATGCTATGATCAATTTGATGCTTGATAGTTGTTTTGAGATATGGAGGTAGTAATATTAAAGTCATGCTAGTTGGGTGATTATGGATTTAAAGAATCTTGTGTTGAAGTTTGTGATTCATGTAGCATGCACGTATTGTGAACCGCTTTGTGATGAAGTTGGAGCACAATTTTATTTATTGATTGTCTTCCTTATGAGTGGCAGTCGGGGACGAGCGATGGTCTTTTCCTACCAATCTATCCCCCTAGGAGCATGCGTGTAGTGCTTTGGTTTTTGATGACTTCTAAATTTTTACAACAAGTATATGAGTTCTTTTGATTAATGTTGAGTCCATGGATTATACGCACTCCTTTCACCCCCTCCATTATTGCTAGCCTCTCTTGTATCGTGCAACTTTTGCCAGTACCATACACCCACCATACTCCTTCCTCAAAACAGCCACCATGCCTACCTATTATGGCATTTCCACATCCATTCCGAGATATATTGCCATGAAACTTTCCACCGTCCCGTTCATATGACACACATTACTTTTGTCATATTGCTCTTTGCATGATCATGTAGTTCACATCGTATTTGTGGCAAGGCCATCATCAGATTCTTCATACATGTCGCTCTTGATTCATTGCATATCCCGGTATACCGCCGGAGGCATTCATATAGAGTCATATTTTGTTCTAAGTATCGAGTTGTAATTGTTGAGTTGTAAGAAAAATAAAAGTGTGATGATCATCATTATTAGAGCATTGTCCCAGTGAGGAAAGGATGATGGAGACTATGACTCCCCCATAAGTCGGGATGAGACTCCGGACGAAAAAAGAGGTGGCCATAAAAAAAGAAAAAAGGCCCAATAAAAAAATGAGAGAAAAAGAGAGAAGGGACAATGCTACTATCTCTTTTTCCACACTTGTGCTTCAAAATAGCACCATGATCTTCATGATAGAGAGTCTCATATGTTGTCACTTTCATTTACTAGTGGGAATTTTTCATTATAGAACTTGGCTTGTATATTCCAATGATGGGCTTTCTCAAAATGCCCTAGGTCTTCGTGAGCAAGCAAGTTGGATGCACACCCACTAGTTTTCTTTTGTTGAGCTTTCATATATTTATAGCTCTAGTGCATCCGTTGCATGGAAATCCCTACTCACTCACATTGATATCTATTAATGGGCATCTCCATAGCCCGTTGATACGCCTAGTTGATGTGAGACTATCTTCTCCTTTTTTGTCTTCTCCACAACCACCGTTCTATTCCACATATAGTGCTATGTCCATGGCTCACGCTCATGTATTGCGCGAAAGTTGAAAAAGTTTGAGATTATTAAAGTATGAAACAATTGCTTGGCTCGTCATCGGGGTTGTGCATGATTAAATACTTTGTGTGATGAAGATAGAGCTTAGCCATACTATATGATTTTGTAGGGATAACTTTCTTTTGGCCATGCTATTTTGAGAAGACATGATTACTTGCTTGCTATGCTTGAAGTATTACTATTTCTTATGTCAATATGAACTTTTATTTTGTATTACTTGGATCTGAACATTCATGCCACAATGAAAGAAAATTACATTATGAATTATGCTAGGTAGCATTCCACATCAAAAATTCTTTTTTTATCATTTACCTACTCGAGGACGAGCAGGAATTAAACTTGGGGATGCTTGATACGTCTCCAACGTATCTTAAATTTTTTATTGTTCCATGCTATTATATTACCTGTTTTGGATGCTTATGAGCTTTATTCTACATATTTATATCATTTTTGGACTAACCTACTAACCGGAGGCCCAACCCATATTGCTGTTTTTTTTGCCTATTTCAGTATTTCGAAGAAAAGGAATATCAAACGCAGTCCAAATGGAATGAAACCTTCGGGAGCGTTATTGTTGGAACAAATCTGATCCGGAGAGCCTGGAGTGCAAGTCAAGAAAGCTCCGAGGGCCCCACGGGATAGGAGGGCGCCCCCCCCCCCTGTAGGGTGCGCCCCCCTGTCTCATGGGCCCCTCCGGCGTCTACCGACGTACTTCTTCCTCCTATATATACCTACGGACCCCGAAAACATCCAGGGGCACCACAAAACACAATTTCCACCACCGTCACCTTCTGTATCCGCGAGATCCCATCTTGGAGCCTTCGCCGGCACTCTGTCGAAGGGGGAATCGACCATGGAGGGCCTCTACATCAACATCCTTGCCCCTCCTATGAGTTGTGAGTAGTTTACCACAGACCTACGGGTCCATAATTATTAGCTAGATGGCTTCTTCTCTCTTTTTGGATCTCAATACAATGTTCTCCCCCTCTCTTGTGGAGATCTATTCGATGTAATCTCTTTTTGCGGTGTGTTTGTCAAGATCCGATGAATTGTGAGTTCATGATCAGATTTATCTATGGTTATTAATTGAATCTTCTCTGAATTCTTTTATGTATGATTGAGTTATCTTTGCAAGTCTCTTTGAATTATCGGTTTGGTTTGGCCTACTAGATTGATCTTTCTTGCCATGGGAGAAGTGCTTAGCTTTGGGTTCAATCTTGCGGAGTTCTTACCCAGTGACAGAAAGGGTTGCAAGACACGTATTGTATTGTTGCCATCGAGGATAACAAGATGGGGTTTATATCATATTGCATGAGTTTATCCCTCTACATCATATCATCTTGCTTAATGCGTTACTCCGTTCTTATGAACTTAATACTCTAGATGCATGCTGGATAGCGGTCGATGTGTGGAGTAATAGTAGTAGATGCAGGCAGGAGTCGGTCTACTTCTTTTGGATGTGATGCCTATATACATGATCATGCCTAAATAATGTCATAATTATTCGCTTTTCTATCAACTGCTTGACAGTAATTTGTTCACCCACCATAATACTTATGCTCTCGAGAGAAGCCTCTAGTGAAACCTATGGCCCCCGGGTCTATCTCTTATCATATTTGCTTTCAATCTACTTTTATTTGCATCTTTACTTTCTTGCATCTATATTATAAAATACCAAAAATATATTTATCTTATCATATTATCTCTATCAGATCTCACTTTCGCAAGTGGCCGTGAAGGGATTGACAACCCCTTTATTGCGTTGGTTGCGAGTTCCGTGGGACTTTTGAGAAGCTTCCTACTGGATTGATACCTTGGTTCTCAAAAACTGAGGGAAATACTTACGCTACACTTGCTGCATCACCCTCTCCTCTTCGGGGAAAACCAACGCTAGCTCAAGACGTAGCACGCCCCCTGTCTACTGGGCCCCACGAGCGGCCACCAATGTACTTCTTCCTCCTATATATACCTACCTACCCCGAAAACATCCAGGGAGCCACCGAAACACAATTTCCACCGACGTAACCTTCTGTATCTACGAGATCCCATCTTGGAGCCTTCGTTGGCGCTCCGCCAGAGGGGGAATCGACCATGGAGGGCTTCTACATCAACACCACAGCCCTTCCGATGAGTTGTGAGTAGTTTACCACAGACCTTCGGGTCCATAGTTATTAGCTAGATGGCTTCTTCTCTCTTTTTGGATCTCAATACAATACTCTCCCCCTCTCTTGTGGAGATCTATTCGATGTAAACTCTTTTTGCGGTGTGTTTGCCGAGATCCGATGAATTGTGGGTTTATGATCAAGTTTATCTATGACTAATATTTGAATTTTCTCTGAATTCGTTTATGTATGATTGAGTTGTCTTTGCAAGTCTCTTCGAACTATCAGTTTGGTTTGGCCTACTAGATTGATCTCTCTTGACATGGGAGAAGTGCTTAGCTTTGGGTTCAATCTTGCGGTGTCCTTACCCAGTGACAGAAAGGGTTGCAAGGCACGTATTGTATTATTGCCATCGAGGATAAAAAGATGGGGTTTATATCATATTGCATGAGTTTATCCCTCTACATCATGTCATCTTTCTTAATGCGTTACTCTGTTCTTATGATCTTAATACTCTAGATGCATGCTGGATAGCGGTCGATGTGTGGAGTAATAGTAGTAGATGCAGGCAGGAGTCGGTCTACCTGTCGCAGACGTGATGCCTATATACATGATCATGCCTAGATAATCTCATAATTATTCGCTTTTCTATCAATTGCTCGACAGTAATTTGTTCACCCACCGTAATACTTATGCTATCTTGAGAGAAGCCACTAGTGAAACCTATGGCCCATGGGTCTATCTTTTATCATATAAGCTTTCAATCTACTTTTATTTGCATCTTTACTTTTTTGCATCTACATTATAAAATACCAGAAATATATTTATCTTATCACGTACTATATCTATCAGATCTCACTTTCGCAAGTGGTCGTGAAGGGATTGACAACCCCTTTATTGCGTTGGTTGCGAGTTCTTTGTTTGTTTGTGTAGGTGCGTGGGACTTTTGAGGAGCCTCCTACTGGATTGATACCTTGGTTCTCAAAAACTGAGGGGAAATACTTACGCTACTATTGCTGCATCACCCTTTCCTCTTCAAGGAAAACTAACGCAAGCTCAAGACATAGCAAGGTCTCTCATTGAAAAAATCTTATTCAAATATCCTTTTATGCTATCCAGAAATTCTATATCATTTCCAATCAATAATATGTCATCCACATATAATATCAGAAATGCTACAGAGCTCCCACTCACTTTGTTGTAAATACAGGCTTCTCCAAAAGTCTGTATAAAACCATACGCTTTGATCAAACTATCAAAGCGTTTATTCCAACTCCGAGAGGCTTGCACCAGTCCATAAATGGATCACTGGAGCTTGCACACTTTGTTAGCACCTTTTGGATCGACAAAACCTTCTGGTTGCATCATATACAACTCTTCTTCCAGAAATCCATTCAGGAATGCAGTTTTGACATCCATTTGCAAAATTTCATAATCATAAAATGCGGCAATTGCTAACATGATTTGGACAGACTTAAGCATCGCTACAGGTGAGAAAGTCTCATCGTAGTCAACCCCTTGAACTTGTCGAAAACCTTTCACAACAAGTCGAGCTTTGTAGACAGTAACATTACCATCAGCGTCAGTCTTCTTCTTGAATATCCATTTATTCTCGATGGCTTGCCGATCATTGGGCAAGCCAACCAAAGTCCATACTTTGTTCTCATACATGGATCCCGTCTCAGATTTCATGGCCTCAAACCATTTTGCGGAATCTAGGCTCATCATCGCTTCCTTATAGTTCATAGGTTCGCCATGGTCAAGTAACATGACCTCCAGAATAGGATTACCGTACCACTCTGGTGCGGATCTTACTCTGGTTGACCTACAAGGTTCGGTAGTAACTTGATCTGAAGTTTCATGATCAATATCATTAGCTTCCTCACTAATTGGTGTAGCCGTCATAGGAACCAGTTTTTGTGATGAACTATTTTCCAATAAGGTAGCAGGTACAGTTACCTCATCAAGTTCTACTTTCCTCCCACTCACTTCTTTCGAGAGAAACTCCTTCTCTAGAATGGATCCATTCTTGGCAGCGAATGTCTTTCCTTCGGATTTGTGATAGAAGGTGTACCCAACAGTTTCTTTTGGGTATCCTATGAAGACACATTTCTACGATTTGAGTTTGAGCTTATCAGGTTGAAGCTTTTTCACATAAGCATCGCAGCCCCAAACTTTAAGAAACGACAACTTTGGTTTCTTGCCAAACCACAGTTCATAAGGCGTCGTCTCAACGGATTTTGATGGTACCCTATTTAACGTGAATGCGGCCGTCTCTAAAGCATAACCCCAAAATGATAGCGGTAAATTAGTAAGAGACATCATAGATCGCACCATATCTAGTAAAGTACGATTACGACATTCGGACACACCGTTACTCTATGGTGTTCCGGGTGGTGTGAGTTGTGAAACTATTCCGCATTGTTTCAAATGTAGACCAAACTCGTAACTCAAATATTCTCCTCCACGATCAGATCGTAGAAACTTTATTTTCTTGTTACGATGATTTTCAACTTCACTCTGAAATTCTTTGAAGTTTTCAAATGTTTTAGACTTATGTTTCATTAAGTAGATATACCCATATCTGCTTTAATCATCTGTGATGGTGAGAAAATAACGATACCCGAGACGAGCCTCAACATTCATTGGACCACATACATCAGTATGTATGATCTCCAACAAATCAATTGCTTGCTCCATAGTTCCGGAGAACGGCGTTTTAGTCATCTTGCCCACGAGGCATGGTTCGCAAGTACCAAGTGATTCATAATCAAGTGATTCCAAAAGTCCATCAATATGGAGTTTGTTCGTGCGCTTTACACCAATATGACCCAAACGGCAGTGCCACAAATAAGTTGCACTATCATTATCAACTCTGCATCTTTTGGCTTCAACATTATGAATATGTGTAACACTACTATCGAGATTCATCAAAAACAGACCACTCTTCAAGGGTGCATGACCATAAAAGATATTACTCATATAAACAGAACAACCATTATTCTCATATTTAAATGAATAACCGTCTCGCATCAAACAAGATCCAGATATAATGTTCATGCTCAACGCTGGCACCAAATAACAATTATTTAGGTCTAAAACTAATCCCGAAGGTAGACGTGGTGGTAGCGTGCCGACAGCGATCACATCGACTTTGGAACCGTTTCCCACGTGCATCGTTACCTCGTCCTTAGCCAGTGTCCGCTTAATTCGTAGTCCTGTTTCGAGTTGCAAATATTAGCAATAGAACCAGTATCAAATACCCAGGTGCTACTGCGAGCTCTGGTAAGGTACACATCAATAACATGTATATCACATATACCTTTGTTCACCTTGCCATCCTTCTTATCTGCCAAATACTTGGGGCAGTTCCGCTTCCAGTGACCAGTCTGCTTGCAGTAGAAGCACTCAGTCTCAGGCTTAGGTCCAGACTTGGGTTTCTTCTCTTGAGCAGCAACTTGTTTGTCATTCTTCTTGAAGTTGCCCTTCTTCTTCCCTTTACCCTTTTTCTTGAAACTGGTGGTCTTGTTGACCATCAACACTTGATGCTCCTTCTTGATTTCTACCTCCGCAACTTTTAGCATTGCGAAGAGCTCGGGAGTCGTCTTATCCATCCCTTGCATGTTATAGTTCATCACGAAGCTCTTGTAGTTTGGTGGCAGTGATTGAAGAATTATGTCAATGACGCTATCATCTGGAAGATTAACTCACAGTTGAATCAAGTGATTGTTATTACCCAGACATTCTGAGTATATGCTCACTGACAGAACTATTCTCCTCCATCTTGCAGCTATAGAACTTATTGGAGACTTCATATCTCCCAATTCGGGCATTTGCTTGAAATATTAAATTCAACTCCTGGAGCATCTCATATGTTCCATGATGTTCAAAACATCGTTGAAGTCCCGGTTCTAAGCCGTAAAGCATGGCACACTAAACTATCGAGTAGTCATCAGCTTTGCTCTGCCAGATGTTCATAACATCTGGTGTTGCTCCTGCAGCAGGTTTGGCACCTAGCGGTGCTTCCAGGACGTAATTCTTCTGTGCAGCAATGAGGATAATCCTCAAGTTACGGACCCAGTCCGTGTAATTGCTACCATCATCTTTCAACTTTGCTTTCTCAAGGAACGCATTAAAATTCAACGGAACAACAGCACGAGCCATCTATCTAACAACAAACATAGACATGCAAAATACTATCAGGTACTAAGATCATGATAAATTTAAGTTCAATTAATCATATTACTTAAGAACTCCCACTTAGATAGACATCCCTCTAATCATCTAAGTGATCACGTGATCCAAATCAACTAAACCATAACCGATCATCACGTGAAATGGAGTAGTTTTCAATGGTGAACATCACTATGTTGATCATATCTACTATAGGATTCACGCTCGACCTTTCGGTCTCAGTGTTCCGAGGCCATATCTGCATATGCTAGGCTCGTCAAGTTTAACCTGAGTATTCTGCGTGTGCAAAACTGGCTTGCACCCGTTGTAGATGGACGTAGAGCTTATCACACCCGATCATCATGTGGTGTCTGGGCACGACGAACTTTGGCAACGGTGCATACTCAGGGAGAACACTTTTATCTTGAAATTTAGTGAGAGATCATCTTATAATGCTACCGTCAATCAAAGCAAGATAAGATGCATAAAAGATAAACATAACATGCAATCAATATAAGTGATATGATATGGCCATCATCATCTTGTGCTTGTGATCTCCATCTCCGAAGCTCCGTCATGATCACCATCGTCACCGGCGCGACACCTTGATCTCCATCGTGGCATCGTTGTCGTCTCGCCAACTATTGCTTCTACGACTATCGCACCGCTTAGTAATAAAGTAAAGAAATTACAGGGCGATTGCATTGCATACAATAAAGCGACAACCATATGGCTCCTGCCAGTTGCCGATAACTCGGTTACAAAACATGATCATCTCATACAATAAAGTATAGCATCATGCCTTGGCGATATCACATCACAACATGCCCTGCAAAAACAAGTTAGACGTCCTCTACTTTGTTGTTGCAAGTTTTACGTGGCTGCTACGGGCTGAGCAAGAACCGTTCTTACCTACGCATCAAAACCACAATGATAGTTCATCAAGTTAGTGCTATTTTAACCTTCTCAAGGACCGGGCGTAACCACACTCGGTTCAACTAAGCACGTCGGTAGAACCAGTCTCGCGTAAGCATACACATAATGTCGGTCTGCGCCGCTTCATCCAACAATACCGCCAAACCAAAGTATGACATGCTGGTAAGCAGTATGACTTGTATCGCCCACAACTCACTTGTGTTCTACTCGTGCATATAACATCTACGCATAAAACCAGGTTCTGATACCACTGCTGGGGAACGTAGTAATTTCAAAAAAAATCCTACGCACACGCAAGATCATGGTGATGCATAGCAACGAGAGGGGAGAGTGTGTCCATGTACTCTCGTAGACCAAAAGCGGAAGCATTAGCACAACACGGTTGATGTAGTCGTACGTCTTCACGATCCGACCGATCAAGTACCGAACGCACGGCACCTCCGAGTTCAGCACACGTTTAACTCGATGACGTCCCTCAAACTCCGATCCAGCCGAGCTTTGAGGGAGAGTTCCGTCAGCACAATGGTGTGGTGACGACGATGAGGTTCTACCGATGCAGGGCTTCGCCTAAGCACTGCTACGATATTATCGAGGTGGACTATAGTGGAGGGGGGCACCGCACACGGCTAAGAGATCCAAGGGATCAATTGTTGTGTCTATGGGGTTCCCCCCTCCCCCGTATATAAAGGAGTGGAGGAGGGGGCGGCCAGGAGGAGGAGGCACACCCAAGGGGGGGAGTCCTACTCCCACCAGGAGTAGGACTCCTCCTTTTCCTATTTGGAGAGGGAGAAGGAAGGAAGAGGAAGGAGGGAGGAAGGAAAGGGGGGCCGGCCCCCCTCCCAATTCGGATTAGGCTTGGGGGGCGCCCTCTCCTTTGCTCCTTTCCCCTCCTTTCCACTAAAGCCCATTAAGGCCCATATACCTCCCGGGGGGTTCCGATAACCTCCCGGAGCTCCGGTATTGTCCCAATCTCACCCGGAACCCTTCCAGTGTCCAAATTGTTGGAAATATGCCCTAGAGGCAATAATAAAAGTGTTATTATTATATTTCTTTGTTCATGATAATAGTCTTTTATTCATGCTATAACTGTATTATCCGGAAATCGTAATACACATGTGAATACATAGACCACAATATGTCCCTAGTGAGCCTCTAGTTGACTAGCTCATTGTGATCAACAGATAGTCATGGTTTCCTGGCTATGGACATTGGATGTCATTGATAACGGCATCACATCATTAGGAGAATGATGTGATGGACAAGGCCCAATCCTAAGCCTAGCACAAAGATCGTGTAGTTCGTATGCTAAAGCTTTTCAAATGTCAAGTATCTTTTCCTTAGACCATGAGATTGTGCAACTCCCGGATACCATAGGAATGCTTTGGGTGTACCAAACGTCACAACATAACTGGGTGGCTATAAAGTTGCATTAAAGGTATCTCCGAAAGTGTCTGTTGGGTTGGCACGAATTGAGACTGGGATTTGTCACTCCGTGTAAACGGAGAGGTATCTCTGGGCCCACTCGGTAGGACATCATCATAATGTGCACAATGTGACCAAGGGGTTGATCACGGGGTGATGTGTTACGGAACGAGTAAAGAAACTTGCCGGTAACGAGATTGAACAAGGTATCGGTATACCAACAATCGAATCTCGGGCAAGTACAATACCGCAAGACAAAGGGAATTGTATACGGGATCGATTGAGTCCTTGACATCGTGGTTCATCCGATGAGATCATCGTGGAACATGTGGGAGCCAACATGGGTATCCAAATCCCGCTGTTGGTTATTGACCGGAGAACGTCTCGGTCATGTCTGCATGTCTCCCGAACCCGTAGGGTCTACACACTTAAGGTTCGGTGACGCTAGGGTTATAAAGGAAGTTTGTATGTGGTTACCGAATGTTGTTCGGAGTCCCGGATGAGATCCCGGACGTCACGAGGAGTTCCGGAATGGTCCGGAGTTAAAGATTTATATATGGAAAGTTGTTGTTCGGGTTCCGGAAAAAGTTCGGGTTTTTTCGGTATTGTACCGGGAAGCTTCCAGAAGGTTCCGGAGGGTTCCGGAGGGGTCCTGAGGTCCGGAAATTGTTCCACCACGTCCAATACAGTAGCATGGGCTGTAGGGGGGCGCCCTAGCCTTAATGGGCCAGGGGCACCAGCCCCCCCAAGGCCCATGCGCATGGGAAGGGGAAAACCCTAAAGGGGGAGGCCTCCACTTGACTTGGGAGGCACTCCTCCCCCCTTGGCCGCCCCCCTAGATGGGATCTAGGGCTGGCCGCACCCCTTGGGGTGGGAAACCCTAAAGGGGGCGCAGCCCCTCCCCCCCTATATATACTTGAGGTTTTGGGGCTGCCATACACATGAGTTTTCTCCCTCTCTTGGTGCAGCCCTGCCTCTCCTCCTCCTCCTCTCCCGTGGTGCTTGGCGAAGCCCTGCTGGACTGCCACGCTCCTCCACCACCACCACGCCGTTGTGCTACTGCTGGATGGAGTCTTCCTTAACCTCTCCCTCTCTCCTTGCTGGATCAAGGCATGGGAGACGTCACCGGGCTGTACGTGTGTTGAACGCGGAGGTGCCGTCCGTTCGGCACTAGGATCTCCGGTGATTTGGATCACGACGAGTACGACTCCTTCAACCCCGTTCTCTTGAACACTTCCGCTTAGCGATCTACAAGGGTATGTAGATGCACTCTCCTTCCCCTCGTTGCTGGTTTCTCCATAGATAGATCTTGGTGACACGTAGGAAAATTTTGAATTTCTGCTACGTTCTCCAACAGTGGCATCATGAGCTAGGTCTATTGCATAGATTCTTTGCACGAGTAGAACACAAAGTAGTTGTGGGCGTTGATTTTGTTCAATATGCTTACTGTTACTAGTCCAATCTTGTTTCGACGGTATTGTGGGATGAAGCGGCCCGAACCGACCTTACACGTACTCTTACGTGAGACAGGTTCCACCGACTGACATGCACTTGGTGCATAAGGTGGCTAGCGGGTGTCAGTCTCTCCCACTTTAGTCGGAACGGATTCGATGAAAAGGGTCCTTATGAAGGGTAAATAGCAATTGGCATATCACGTTGTGGTTTTGCGTAGGTAAGAAATGTTCTTGCTAGAAACCCATAGCAGCCACGTAAAACATGCAAACAACAATTAGAGGACGTCTAACTTGTTTTTGTAGGGTATGCTATGTGATGTGATATGGCCAAGAAGAATGTGATGAATGATATGTGATGTATGAGATTGATCATGTTCTTGTAATAGGAATCACGACTTGCATGTCGATGAGTATGACAACCGGCAGGAGCCATAGGAGTTGTCTTTATTTATTGTATGACCTGCGTGTCATTGAACAACGCCATGTAATTACTTTAATTTATTGCTAACCGGTAGCCATAGTAGTAGAAGTAATAAGTTGGCGAGACAACTTCATGGAGACACGATGATGGAGATCATGGTGTCATGCCAGTGACGATGATGATCATGGAGCCCCGTAGATGGAGATCAAAAGGAGCAAAATGATATTGGCCATATCATGTCACTTTTTGATTGCATGTGATGTTTATCATGTTTATCATGTTTATACATCTTATTTGCTTAGAACGACGGTAGTAAATAAGATGATCCCTCATTAAAATTTCAAGAAAGTGTTCCCCCTAACTGTGCATCGTTGTGAAAGTTCGTCGTTTCTAAGCACCACGTGATGATCGGGTGTGATAGATCCTTACGTTCACATACAACGGGTGTAAGACAGATTTACACATGCAATACACTTAGGGTTAACTTGACGAGCCTAGCATGTACAGACATGGCCTCGGAACACGGAGACCGAAAGGTCGAGCATGAGTCGTATAGTAGATACAATCAACATGAAGATGTTCACCGATGATGACTAGTCCGTCTCACGTGATGATCGGACATGGCCTAGTTGACTCGGATCATGTAATCACTTAGATGACCAGAGGGATGTCTATCTGAGTGGGAGTTCATAAGATGAACTTAATTATCCTGAACATAGTCAAAAGATCTTTGCAAATTATGTCGTAAGCTCGCGCTTTAGTTCCACTTTTTAGATATGTTCCTAGAGAAAATATAGTTGAAAGTTGATAGTAGCGATTATGTGGACAGTAGAAAGCTTATGTCCTTAATGCACCGCTCAGTGTGCTAAACCCCAAACGTCATTTGTGGATGTTGCGAACATCGGACATACACGTTTTGATAACTACGTGATAGTTTAGTTAAACGGTTTAGAGTTGAGGCACTAAAGACGTTTTCGAAACATCGCGGAACATATGAGATGTTTCAAGGGCTGAAATTGGGATTTCATGCTCGTGCCCACGTCAAGAGGTATAAGACCTCCGACGATTTTCCTAGCCTGCAAACTCAGGGAGAAAAGCTCAATCGTTGAGCTTGTGCTCAGATTGTCTGAGTGCAACAATCACTTGAATCGAGTGGGAGTTAATCTTCCAGATGAGATAGTAATGTTTCCCCAAAGTCATTGCCACCAAGCTGCTAGAGCTTCGTGATGAACTATAACATATCAAGGATAGAGATGATGATCCTTGAGGTATTCGCGTTGTTTGACAACGCAAAAGTAGAAATCAAGAAGGAGCATCAATTGTTGATGGTTGGTGAAACCACTAGTTTCAAGAAGGGCAAGGGCAAGAAGGGATACTTCATGAAATGGCAAATCAGCTGCTGCTCTAGTGAAGAAACCCAAGGTTGAACCCAAACCCGAGACTAAGTGCTTCTGTAATAAGGGAACAGCCACTGGAGCAGCATTACCCTAGATACTTGGTAGATGAGAAGGCTGGCAAGGTCGATAGAAGTATATTGGATATACATTATATTAATGTGTACTTTACTAGTACTCCTAGTAGCACCAGGGTATTAAGATACCGGTGCAGTTGCTAAGTGTTACTAACTCGAAATAAAAGAGCTACGGAATAAACGGAGACTAGCTAAAGGTGAGCTGACGATATGTGTTGGAAGTGTTTCCAAATTTGATGTGATCAAACATCGCACGCTCCCTCTACCGTCAAGATTGGTGTTAAACCTAAATAATTGTTATTTGGTGTTTGCGTTGAGCATAGACATGATTGGATTATGTCTATTGCAATACGGTTATTCATTTAAGGAGAATAATAGTTACTCTATTTATGTGAATAATACCTTCAGTGGTCTTGCACCTAAAAATGGTTTATTGAATCTCGATCATAGTGATACACATTTTCATGCCAAAAGATAGTAATGATAGTACCACTTACTGGTGGCACTGCCATGTAAGTCATATTGGTTTAAAACGCATGAAGAAGCTCCATGTTGATGGATCTTTGGACTCAGTCATTTTTGAAAAGTTTGAGACATGCGAACCATGTCTATTGGTGTATACGCATGAAGAAACTCCATGCAGATGGATCGTTTGGACTCACTTGATTTTGAATCACTTGAGATATGCAAATCATACCACATGGGCAAGATGACTGAAAAGCCTCGTTTTCAGTAAGATGGAACAAGATAGCAACTTGTTGGAAGTAACGCATTTTGATGTGTGCAGTCCAATGAATGCTGAGGCATGCAGTGAATATCGTTATGTTCTTACTTCACAGATGATTCGAGTAGATGTTGAGTATATTTACTTGATGAAACACAAGTCTGAATTATTGAATGGTTCAAGTAATTTCAGAGTGAAGTTGAAGATCATCGTGACAAGAGGATAAAATGTCTATGATATGATCATAGAGATGAGTATCTGAGTTACGAGCTTTGGCACGCAATTAAGACATTGTGGAAATTGTTTCACAATTAATACCGCCTGGAACACCATAGTGTGATGGTGTGTCCGAACATCATAGTAGCACCCTATTGGATATGGTGCGTACCTTGATGTCTCTTATCGAATTACCACTATCGTTCATGGGTTAGGCATTAGAGACAACCGCACTCACTTCAATAGGGTACCACGTAATTCCGTTGAGACGACACCGTTTGGAGAAAACTAAGTTGTCGTTTCTTAAAAGTTTGGGGCTGCGATGCTTATGTGAAAAGTTTCAGGTTGATAAGCTCGAACCCAAAGCGGATAAAATGCATCTTCATAGGACACCCAAAAGGTTGGGTATACCTCCTAATTCAGATCCGAAAGCAATCGAGTCCTTTCTCGAGGAAAAGTTTGTCTCGGAAAGTTGAGTGGGAGGATGGTGGAGACTTGATGAGGTTATTGAACCATCACTTCAACTAGTGTGTAGCAAGGCACAGGAAGTTGTTCCTGTGGCACCTACACCAATTGAAGTGGAAGCTTATGATAGTGATCATGAAGTTTCGGATCAAGTCACTACCGTACCTCGTAGGGTGACAAGGATACGTACTGCTTCAGAGTGGCACAGTGATCCTGTCTTGAAGGTCATGTTGCTAGACAACAATGAACCTACGAGCTATGGAGAAGCGATGGTGGGCCCATGTTCCGACAAATGGTTAGAAGCCATGAAATCCGAGATAGGATCCATGTATCAGAACAAAGCATGGACTTTGGTGGACTTGCCCAATGATCGGCAAGCCATTAAGATAAATGGATCTTTAAGAAGAAGACGGACGTGGACGGTAATGTCACTGTCTATGAAGCTCGACTTGTGGCGAAGAGTTTTTTCACAAGTTCAAGGAGTTGACTACGATGAGATTTTCTCATCCGTAGCGATGCTTAAGTCCGTCGGATTCATGTTAGCATTAGCTGCATTTATGAAATCTGGCAGATGGATGTCAAAACGAGTTTCCTTACCAGTTTTCGTAAGGAAAGGTTGTATGTAATACAATCAGAAAGGTTTTGTCGATCCTAAGGATGCTAAAAGGTATGCTAGCTCTAGCGATCCTTCCATGGACTGGAGTAAGCGTCTCGGAGTTGGAATGTGCACTTTGATAAGATGATCAAAGATTTTAGGTTTATACAAAGTTTATGAGAAACTTGTATTTTCAAAGAAGTGAGTGGGAGCACTATAGAATTTCTAATGAGTATATGTTGTTGACATATTGATGATCAGAAATGATGTAGAATTTTCTGGAAAGCATATAGGGTTATTTGAAAGGTGTTTTTCAATAGAAAACCTGGATTAAGCTACTTGAACATTGAGCATCAAGATCTATGAGGATAGATCAAAAACGCTTAATGGTACTTTCAAATGAGCACATACCTTGACATGATCTTGAAGGTGTTCAAGATGGATCAGTCAAAGAAGGAGTTCTTGCCTGAGTAGTAAGGTATGAAGTTAAGACTTAAAGCTCGACCACGGCAGAAAAGAGAGAAAGGACGAAGGTCGTCCCCTATGCTTCAGACGTAGGCTCTATAGTATGCTATGCTGTGTACCGCACCGGAAGTGTGCCTTGCCATGAGTCAGTCAAGGGGTACAAGAATGATCCGGGAATGGATCATTGGACAGCGGTCAAAATTGTCCTTGAAGTAAATAGGGACATGTTTCTCGATTATGGAGGTGATAGAGAGTTCGGCGTAAAGGGTTACGTCGATGCAAGCTTTAACACCTATCCGAATGACTCTGAGCAGCAAACCGGATACGTATAGTGGAGCAACCATTTGGAATAGCTCCAAGTGGAGCGTGGAAGCAGCATTTACAATATGACCTAGAGATTTGCGAAGTACATACGGACCTGAATGTTACAGATCCGTTGACTAAAACCTCTCTCACAAGCAGAACATGATCAAACCCCAGAACTCATTGAGTCTTAATCACATGATGATGTGAACTAGTTTAATGACACTAGTAAACTCTTTGGATGTTGGTCACATGGTGATGTGACCTGCCAGTGTTAATCACATGGTGATGTGAACTAGATTATTGACTCTAGTGCAAGTGGGAGACTGTTGGAAATATGCCCTAGAGGCAATAATAAAAGTGTTGTTATTATATTTCTTTGTTCATGATAATAGTCTTTTATTCATGCTATAACTGTATTATCTAGAAATCGTAATACACGTGTGAATACATAGACCACAATATGTCCCTAGTGAGCCTCTAGTTGACTAGCTCGTTGTGATCAACAGATAGTCATGGTTTCCTGGCTATGGACATTGGATGTCGTTGATAACGGGATCACATCCTTAGGAGAATGATGTGATGGACAAGACCCAATCCTAAGCCTAGCACAAAGATCGTGTAGTTCGTATGCTAAAGCTTTTCAAATGTCAAGTATCTTTTCCTTAGACCATGAGATTGTGCAACTCCCGGATACCGTAGGAATGCTTTGGGTGTACCAAACGTCACAACGTAACTGGGTGGCTATAAAGGTGCATTACAGGTATCTCCGAAAGTGTCTGTTGGGTTGGCACGAATCGAGACTGGGATTTGTCACTCCGTGTAAACGGAGAGGTATCTCTGGGCCCACTCGGTAGGACATCATCATAATGTGCACAATGTGACCAAGGGGTTGATCACGGGATGATGTGTTACGGAACAAGTAAAGAGACTTGTCGGTAACGAGATTGAACAAGGTATCGGTATACCAACGATCGAATCTCGGGCAAGTACAATACCGTTAGACAAAGGGAATTGTATACGGGATCGATTGATTCCTTGACATCGTGGTTCATCCGATGAGATCATCGTGGAACATGTGGGAGCCAACATGGGTATCCAGATCCCGCTGTTGGTTATTGACCGGAGAACGTCTCGGTCATGTCTGCATGTCTCCCGAACCCGTAGGGTCTACACACTTAAGGTTCGGTGACGCTAGGGTTATAAAGGAAGTTTGTATGTGGTTACCGAATGTTGTTCAGAGTCCCAGATGAGATCCCGGACGTCACGAGGAGTTCCGGAATGGTCCGGAGGTAAAGATTTATATATGAAAAGTTGTTGTTCGGGTTCCGGAAAAAGTTCGGGTTTTTTCGGTATTGTACCGGGAAGCTTCTAGAAGGTTCCGGAGGGTTCCAGAGGGGTCCGGAGGTCCGGAAATTGTTCCACCACGTCCAATACAGTAGCATGGGCTGTAGGGGGGCTCCCTAGCCTTAATGGGCCAGGGGCACCAGCCCCCCCAAGGCCCATGCACATGGGAAGGGGAAAACCCTAAAGGGGGAGGCCTCCACTTGACTTGGGAGGCACTCCTCCCCCCTTGGCCGCCCCCCTAGATGGGATCTAGGGCTGGCCGCACCCCTTGGGGTGGGAAACCCTAAAGGGGGCGCAGCCCCTTCCCCCTATATATACTTGAGGTTTTGGGGCTGCCATACACATGAGTTTTCTCCCTCTCTTGGTGCAGCCCTGCCTCTCCTCCTCCTCCTCTCCCGTGGTGCTTGGCGAAGCCCTGCTGGACTGCCACGCTCCTCCACCACCACCACGCCGTTGTGCTGCTGCTGGATGGAGTCTTCCTCAACCTCTCCCTCTCTCCTTGCTGGATCAAGGCATGGGAGACGTCACCGGGCTGTACGTGTATTGAACGCGGAGGTGCCGTCCGTTCGGCACTAGGATCTCCGGTGATTTGGATCACGACGAGTACGACTCCTTCAACCCCGTTCTCTTGAACACTTCCGCTTAGCGATCTACAAGGGTATGTAGATGCACTCTCCTTCCCCTCGTTGCTGGTTTCTCCATAGATAGATCTTGGTGACACGTAGGAAAATTTTGAATTTCTGCTACGTTCTCCAACACAAATATAGTCGTCCAATATATCGATCTTTATGTCTCGACCATTTTGAGACTCCTCGTCATGTCCATGATCACATCCGGGACTCCGAACTACCTTCGGTACATCAAAACACATAAACTCATAATATAACCGGAGTGACAAATCCTAATCTCGAAATACGTCAACTCAACAAGTACCTTTGGAGACACCTGTAGAGCACCTTTATAATCACCCAGTTATGTTGTGACGTTTGGTAGCACACAAAGTGTTCCTCCGGTAAACGGGAGTTACATAATCTCATAGTCATAGAAACATGTATAAGTCATGAAGAAAGCAATAGCAACATACTAAACGATCAAGTGCTAAGCTAACGGAATGGGTCAAGTCAATCACATCATTCTCCTAATGATGTGACCTCGTTAATCAAATGACAACTCATGTCTATGGTTAG
This sequence comes from Triticum dicoccoides, assembly GCF_002162155.2. Taxonomy (NCBI): domain Eukaryota; kingdom Viridiplantae; phylum Streptophyta; class Magnoliopsida; order Poales; family Poaceae; genus Triticum; species Triticum dicoccoides. The sequence continues at coordinate 751,674,965 of NC_041386.1, read as the reverse complement.
GAAACTTAACCATCTTTGATTCACGAGCTAGTCAAGTAGAGGCATACTAGTGACACTATATTTGTCTATGTATTCGCACATGTATTATGTTTCCGGATAATACAATTCTAGCATGAATAATAAACATTTATCATGATATGAGGAAATAAATAATAACTTTATTATTGCCTCTAGGGCATATTTCCTTCAGCCGCCGTCAGATCCGACCCCTCTAGTACTAGTATTAACGTAGTATGTAGTATGAACTATGTTTGTAGTGTGTTGATCATGTAAAATCTATGTTGTATGTGATGAACTACTCGCGTCAACGAGGTGCAATTTCTCCTACGAAAGTGTTTTTTTTTAAATTATGCAGTTTTAGATATGGTTTATGTTCGGCCGTGCTAGTTTTCGACCCGCAAACGCGATCTATGTCAAACCGCAAACGCGTTTTGCGGGTCAAGTTTTTGCGGGGTCTGCTAGAGTTGCTCTTAGGCCGACGCACCAAGGGGGGATCTTTCCCCCTTGGTGGCAGCCCCTCCTTCCCCCTCTATCCTATATATACATGAGGATTTGTGCTCTTTTGTCATACGAGTTTTGGAGCCTCGTCTACTTCTAGTTCTAGTTGGTCCTAATTGACTAATTAGAGCTAGGCTAATCCCGTTGTCCTCATAATTAGAAGTCTAGTGTGGTTCTAATATACTCCCCTAATTCTCCAGCAACGATTAGCTCTGGACAGCGAAGCGCTGCAAGATCATGAAGGATGCATGCTTGCAACCAAGTAGAGATGTCGTGCTTTCGGTCTTTAGTTCGAGGGGCTTTTCGTGGTACGAGGGATCGTTCATTGACGGTTTGAGGGACTACACATATGATCTACACCGACATGTTTTTCTTCCGTTGTAAGTCGGTGATGTTAACGATCGTTACTCGGCCATTTATGCATCTTCATATTGATCTTAGGTGATCGTAGGTGCGAAAAATTTGTTTTCTACTACGTTTACCAACAAATATTAGGTATAGTTAGCAAAATTATCTATGTAAATACACTTGTATATATTATGCCAATATACTTATTATTACAATTTACACAATCAATTTTGGGTGCTTACCTAAGTTGTATATTTTGTCACAATTTTTTTATTTAGTCCAAAATATTTAAGAAACTATGTTGTTATAGTGGATTTTCGCTTTAAATCTTAGCAAAAATATATTTCAAATTATGATTTCATGTGATGCTTTAATGTAGTATACTTCAATATCGTAGAGAGTATGGATCTAGGAAATAACTCGGCAAATGTTTCTAGGGTATAGGACTACAAAGCTTAGATGGAATTAAACAGATAATTCTGATGGTATGTAACTACTACTCCCACCATTCCACAATGTAGTGTGTAGAATTTTTTTTAGGTCAAACTTTATAAACTTTGACAAAGTTTATAGTGAAAAACCTATACATCCAGAATACCAAATACATATCGGAAAATTCGAATCTGAACCCGAGCTCATCTGCACCTGCGCTCACGAAAAAAATCAAAATAAATACTAAAAAAATTCAAAAAATTCCAAAAACAATTGGGGTGGTGGACAATTTGATGCGTGAGGTATGCTCCAATTTCCAAAACATTTGGACTTCTGTGCAGCTCTCAGCAAAAAAGACAAATCGGAGGTCTGTAAAAATGTGTACTGTTCATATACTGTTCTGGTCTGATTTGTCTTTTTTGCTGAGAGCTGCACAGAAGTCCAAATATTTTGAAAACTGAAGCGTACCTCACGCATCAAATTTTCTACCACCCAATTTTTTTTGAAATTTTTTGAATTTTTCTGAAATTTTTACGAATTTGTTTTTGACCGGGTGCAGATGCACCCGGGCACCGAAACGCAACTCTCATACATATCATTATATACACCACAAGACGTATTTTCATGTTGTATATATTTGGTATTGTAGTTTGACTTTTCAGAAATTTATATGCACTACATTATGAAACGGAGGGAGTAGTAATTTGTCATTGAATATCGTCTTCCGTTCTCGGTTGGTGGGGCCATCAACGCATGCATGGTATCTCAAAGGCTAATCGTCTCAAATAGGCTGGGGTTGCCGTGTAGATTGCCACCTGGCACAATCCGGATATGACCTCATCCCCATCATTTTGCTATGAAATTTTTTTTGATTCCCGATGGAAATAGCCACAATTTTTATCTAAAACAGTACCCATGTTTGTTCTTCGGACAGTAAGATACCCCAGTCAATGATCGAGGTATTATACCATAGAATGAATTGAATTGATGATGATACATAAATAGTGGAGTCGAGTGAATGTGCATGCATGTACATACGTTGCAGCTGTGGACAACACGAGGAGGGGATGATGCATTTGTGGACCATATATATGAGGACAGTAGGACATGGGTGGATATATGGATGACATGCAAGCCAAGGACCTCACCTCATCCGGATGGAGAGGCAGCAGCCAATCAGGCGCCGGCATCCAGATTTGGTTACCGTTCACCACGACCACACAATGCAATCTTCCACCTCCCCTGCGTATAAAACCAACCACACCTCGCCTTGCCTTGCCTAGCTAGCTCTATCTACCTACGTACTCTTTCCTAGCCAACCACTCCCACTTGCTAACTAGCAGCAGCCATGGCCGCCCTCTCCTCGGCAGCGGTGTCCGTCCCTTCCTTCGCCGCCACCCCCATGCGCAGCAGCAGGATGGTGGTGCGCGCGTCCCTGGGCAAGAAGGCCGCGAGCGCGGCCGTGGCCGTGGCGGCCAGCGCGATGCTGCTGGGCGGGTCGGCGATGGCGCAGGACGTGCTCCTGGGCGCCAACGGCGGCGTGCTGGTGTTCGAGCCCAACGACTTCAGCGTCAAGGCCGGCGAGACCATCACCTTCAAGAACAACGCCGGGTACCCGCACAACGTGGTGTTCGACGAGGACGCCGTGCCCTCCGGCGTGGACGTCTCCAAGATCTCCCAGGAGGAGTACCTCAACGCCCCCGGCGAGACCTTCTCCGTCACCCTCACCGTGCCCGGCACCTACGGCTTCTACTGCGAGCCCCACGCCGGGGCCGGCATGGTCGGAAAGGTCACCGTCAACTAATTAAGCTAGCTCCATATCGCTGTTCTTGCGAGTTTGGGTGGATTGTTGATGGGTCAGACCGGACGTGTCATGCTCATGCATGCATATTGATTAATTGTACCAACGTACGCTATATGTATATGTGTTTCTACTACTATAAGATGAGATGAGGCTCTTGATCATAACTACGTAATCATTCTTACTTCTTAGCTTTTACGTATTTGATTGATGATCTAAGGCTGCCGTCCATGCTTAATTATTTTTCAATTTGTTGTCGAAAATTAGCCCCCGTGGCCGTGGCGTGGCTTCTTACAATTAGTGTGCTGGTGTTACTCGCCTTTAATAGGGAGGCAAATTGAGCTACCACCTGACTTTCGATCTATTATGACATGTGGGGCATACACCTAATGGGCCCACATGTCGTGCACCCAAAATCAGAGTAACTTTAACACATGTTATAGGAAAATGATTCCCTCAAAAGAAAAAATCCGGCGCACCCACAGAGAAAAGGAGACGTGGATGAGGTCACTGGGTTCAAATGTTGCACGGGAGCAAAACTTGAATAAGACATTTGGGCTTCACTTGATTGTGTCTATTCCAGTTTTTTATTTAGAAATAGAGTACACACACACTTATAATGCATGCAATCGTTGAAACGGAATTTCTGAGGACGGGGGCAGCATAGCACGTTATTTTGAACTGCTCAAGAAAGGTGCCTAAAAGATTTGATTTTTTTTACATGAATACGCATGCTTGTGGTCTAGGTACTTGTGAAATTTCATTCAATAATACGTTGTATTATGTGATGCACAAAAAAAGTCCAATTTTCGGCCCTGAAACAACAAATAATAAGCCCCTAATTTGCATGTATTCTGCAGTTTTTGTATCTTTCACATCCAAACATGTATAATGTTGAAATTTTGGCCCGTTATATTGCATTGCTATGTGTGCATGCACGCAAAAATCTGAAAATTTTCAAGCCATAAAGATCTGGTTTTTTGAACTTACAAAAAAAAAAACATGCACCATGTGTTTTAGATGCACTCATATCCTATGCAGCACCCTGCGAATCAGCCTGTGGTTGAGTTGGTTAGGTGGACAGTGGTATCCCAACCCACCAGGGTTCAAATCCTGGTGCTCGCATTATTCCTGGATTTATTTCAGGATTTCCGGCGATGCGCTTTCAGTGGGAGGAGACGTTCCCGTCGACGACAAGGCGCCTACGGTGACTTCGTAAATCTCAAGATGATATGTCGGCTCAGTCTTTCGGAGATGCTCATAGGGGTAGGGTGTGTGTGCGCGTTCATAGGGATAAGTGTATGCGCGTGTATATGAGCGCTTGTGTCTGTACTGATGCTAAAAAAAATCCTATGCAGCACCCACAAAGAAGAAATTGTTTTTTTAGGGGTGCACCCACAAAGAAGGTGCGACTCACTCATATGCTAGGCGAAGTAGCGAGGCCCGCAGGTTGTACGTGGGCCGTTTCTGCGCTTTCGGCCCGTTTCTGATAGTTTTCTTATAGAGGGTGGCCCGTTTTGTTAGAGAAGAGGAAAAAAAGAAGAAAAAGGTGCGACTCCGCTGGGGTTTTAGATGCACTCATATCCTATGCAGCACCCTGCGAATCAGCCTGTGGTTGAGTTGGTTAGGTGGACAGTGGTATCCCAACCCACCAGGGTTCAAATCCTGGTGCTCGCATTATTTCTGGATTTATTTCAGGATTTCCGGCGATGCGCTTTCAGTGGGAGGAGACGTTCCCGTCGACGACAAGGCGCCTACGGTGACTTCGTAAATCTCAAGATGATATGTCGGCTCAGTCTTTCGGAGATGCTCATAAGGGTAGGGTGTGTGTGCGCGTTCATAGGGATGAGTGTATGCGCGTGTATATGAGCGCTTGTGTCTGTACTGATGCTAAAAAAAATCCTATGCAGCACCCACAAAGAAGAAATTGTTTTTTTAGGGGTGCACCCACAAAGAAGGTGCGACTCACTCATATGCTAGGCGAAGTAGCGAGGCCCGCAGGTTGTACGTGGGCCGTTTCTGCGCCTTCGGCCCGTTTCTGATAGTTTTCTTATAGAGGGTGGCCCGTTTTGTTAGAGAAGAGGAAAAAAAGAAGAAAAAGGTGCGACTCCGCTGGGGATCGAACCCAGAATCTCTGGTTTCGTAGACCAGCGCCTTATCCATTGGGCCACGAAGTCTTGCTTTCTTTTATTTTCGTTTTGGTCTTGTTATCCATCATTTCCGTTTTCCTTTAAGGAGTTGCTTTAATTTTCGTTTTGGTCTGATTTTGCCATGGAAGGAGTAGTGGATATTGTCTTTTTCTTGTTAGAAAAACACGCTCATCGCACGTCCTAATGCGCAATTCACGTGTTGCAAGGTTGCAGTTTGCGAAAGTGGTATTATGGGAGGGGTGGGGTGGGGGTTGCATGCACGCCACTAGATTTGCTAGACACACAACAACAAGTGTTGCCCATGACTGCAACTGGACACCTCCAACTCGACTGCGGCTGGCAGTGGTCAAGTTGCAGAAATTGGCTTTTGTCGGGTGGCTAGATGCATGTCCGCAACTAGACACGCAACTGCAGGTGCTGGCCATGACTACAAATGCACAGCTTCAATGCGACTACAACTCGAAGTTGGGTGTGGGTTGTGAAATTAGCATTCTCTGTTGAGCAATTACATGTCGAGATGGACTGCATGGATGCGATCAAGTTGATCAAGTCGCCTACCCTTGACAGATCGCCACATAGAATGATAGTTCAGGATATTAAGAGGCTCTTTGGTGAAAGGGATATCTCTATTGCTCATGCAAGTAGGAATCAGAACGTTGTTAGCCACATACTTGCTGTTTTCGGACGATCGAAGGGCCGAACTACAGTTTGGTTGCGCTCTGGACCTGCAGACGTTCCTCTGCTATGTAGGAACGAATATTCCAACAGTTGAGCAATGAAATCCTTTTAACCCCGCAAAAAAAAATTGCATGTCCATCACTAGACATGCAACTGCAAGTGTTGGCCCTCGACTGCAACTACACGCCTTCAACGTGGCCGCAACTATAGGGTGGTTGGTTGTGGGTTAAGTAATTTTGCCGGGGTAGTTCCATGTTCCTCACTTCACACACAATCAAGTGTTGGGCCCAACTGCAATGTGACCGCATTATAGTATTGAAACTTACATTCCATTAGAACACTTGTCTAGAAAGTTAAACATAATTACAATTTTCTATTTTTAATTTCCAATAATGTTGATTTTAGAAAAGATATTAGTGAATTTAAACAATAGTCATAAATTAAAAGTTCTCCTAAATATGAAAAATTATTTATGAATTCTAAAAAGCGTTCACAAGTTATATAATTGTTCACAGTTTTTAAATGATACGACTTTTATAAAATATTCCCAAAAATTTGATAAATAATCACAAAATACAAAATTATATTTGCTATGGGTAATAAACAATTATATCTTATCCTCGATAACACTAAGCTCCATAATTTTAAAGTGCACACATTCAATTGAGGTCTCCAACTGAAATTGGGTTACCCGATTTTGATCGGGTCAACAATTTCTCAAAGCTCCCTCATTCAATTTTTTATACTATATACTATGTTTTCTAATTTTTTAGCCATCACAATTAATTGGGTCTTCAAATTAGGATTGGGTCAGCCAATTTTGACCAGGTCAATGATTTCTCAAGGAGCTCTTGCATTTAATTATTTTAATTCTATATGTTATTTAATTTGAAGCTCTTTCTTTCAGTTGAGGTATTCAATTTCGAATTTGATTCACGATTTTCACCTAGCCAATAATTTTTCAAATCAAACGGCAACAATCGTCCTATAAAACATATTAATCTTGTGCACCTTCCCACCACCTAGAAAAAAGAAAGCAATCATGTGATATTATAGCACCAATATAGTACATGCAACCACTGACACGGAAATTTCCTCGTATAAATATACGTAGGCAGAAATTTCCCCATATAAATATACGTTGGCTAAGGGATGACACATACCACACTATGTAAGTCCCATCAAATCACCACATTATAAATAAAAATAAACACAGTAATCATATCTCTCAACCGCCAAGCTAAATATTCGATAAGTTTTAACATATAAGGGGTATTAGTTCTTTTGGAAAATCAAATTTGTTTAACTTTGACCAAGTTCAGAGCAAAAAAAATGACATCCACAATATTAAACAAAAAAGAATGGAAATTGATTTCATGATGAATCTATCGTACCAGTTTGATATCATGGATTTTGATTTGATCAAACTTAAATAGTTTGCCTTTTCAGAAAAGTCATACACCTTATATTTTGAAACAGTTTGTGTTTTTTAAAGAAATCCAACAACACCAACGATGTAGCAAAGCACGCCCAACCTCTAGTACAATTACTAAGCCCCCTTGGAATAAAGCCCTAGGAGAGCTCTAAAGTTTTTTCCTCAAAGTGGACCTTGACTATAAGGGTTTGGTTGGGTTGTGGGTCATGCATGGTGATATTGGAACCAACATCCCATTACACACTCTTTAAAAAATGTAAAAACGTTAAAAAAATATTTTTTTGTGAATTTGCGACTATGTTGAGAAATTCTAAAATTTATTTATGAATTCAAACAATGTTCATAAATGTAAAAAAATCTTCACGAATATGCATTTTTTCCAAATTTTAAAAGATTTTCATGAGTTTATGACTATTCATAATTTTTTTAAATGGCCACGATTTTTTAGAAAAAAAATGATTGACTAGAAAAATATTTGTAAATTTTAAAAAAAATCCATAATATGAAAAAAACTTCAGGGATTTTTGAAAAAATTCACAATTTTGAAAAAAGATTGAATCATAAAAACTTGAAGAATTTCAATTATATTCATGAATTCTCGAAAAATATTCACAGTTTAGATAAGTGTTCACAAATTACAAAGCAAGCCTGGAAAGAACTAGTAGATAGAGAAAAACAAAAGAAAAAAACTGAACGAAATCATGCCAAAACCGGAAGACCCACACATATGGCCAAAATCCAGTAGCGGCCGCATGGTTGCCTATTTGCTCGCCTCCGTGATGTGCATTCCCTCGCGCACGTCTGGTTCCGCCACGCCCAATGTTAGCCGCCAGATCTGCTTCTGCTTCTCGAGGTCTCCGGCCGTCTGCAGCACGGCGCCGACTTTGTCCGCTTCAACGCCGTCTGCAGTTCATGGCGCAACGCCGTCTGCAGAGGGACGCGACAGCCATCATCGACTTGTGTTGCTCCCTCTGCAGCCATGCCGATGTTGACCTTGCAGAGCCACCTAACGGTACCACAAACTGGGTCGCTAGCACGGAAGGGAAGGCAGGGCAGAGCAGATCAGACGAGGATGTCCATGGATAGTTTCTACGGCATCGTCTACGGCGGTAGCACCTTAATCTTTAATTTGAAAGCAGATTTCGGTGGCATCCCCACGCGCAAGCAGTGCTACCACATAAATGACTTTTACGACGTTTTTTTTTTTTGAGGATAACTGCATAACTCATTAACCAGCAAAGGTTACAAACATAGCACATACGCAGCATCGCCGAGAGACCACGAGAGAACCTAGGTGTCCCAACACAAATGCGAAAAGACCCCCAAAGAAAGAGAAAGTACAATCCGGTCCCGGGGGCCCTTAACGTAGAAAGAGTCAACACCAGCCGCCGACCGCCACCGCCGAGACGAACAGCAAAGGAAGACGCCACAAACCACCAAGCCCTGAACCGAGGGCACACCATCGCCGGAAACGGCTTTCTGAGTCATGCCATGCAATGTATCATGAGGCCAGGGTTCTAGCAGTGTGGGACGGCCACTCACTTTGGTCCTTCCTCCAAAGATCGATAAAGATGGTCACATCGACAACGAACTCTGAGTCAACCACGATATAAATTATTATCACGGATGCAGCCACATTTTCTAGGCATGTTTAGACACAACTTCGTACCACCCCTATGCATCATAGCCGGCATATATGTTTCGTCCAAAACAAATGAAATATCAGATAGCCCTAAAATAATTTTGTTTGGTACAAAAAAGGAATGGGTGGTGAAATGAAAAAGCCAAAAAATAAAAAAAGGAAAGGAGAATGGAGGTGCGGGGAATCGAACCCCGTGCCTCTCGCATGCGAAGCGAGCGCTCTACCATATGAGCTACACCCCCGTTTCTTGTTACCTCGGGACGCGTGATCAGTTACCAACTAATTGCTTCTGTTCAATTGACGAGATGCTTTGCTAATTTCATGGTGTAATTAGTGGGAGCAGTAGGTCAGCTTAAACTTTTCCCACTCGCGTTGAAGCAAAAATTGCCGGTCTAGAAATCATGAAATGTGTACCATGGAATCAACTAGCTAGGAGAAATTTGTATCCATGGTTTCTTCCGTTGTCAACGCATGAGGAGAATCACTCAGAGTCTAGAGCCAAACACGGGCCTAATTTGTGCTACATGATGAAAAGGTGTAGCTCATATGGTAGAGCGCTCGCTTCGCATGCGAGAGGCACGGGGTTCGATTCCCCGCACCTCCAACTTCCATTTTTATTTTTCATTCCATTCATTTATTTTTTGTTACTTTTATTTTTGACTTCATTCATCCTTTTCCTCTTTTGGTTTTTGTTTTGAGGAAACAAATCTACTATCTTCATTAATACACTCTTTTGTATTTCATCACCCGGCTTATATTTTCCTCTTATAAGATTTTTTTTCCGGTTACCTGACCAATAACTAAACCGGATAAGATGCATTGGGAGATACGATCATAACAATTCTTATTTGCATTCTCGAAAACAAAAAGAACCCGGATCCTCGTGTCCAAAATATATAGATGGTGGCCAACTAGCTAGAACGCCGGAGGCGGGCGTTTGGTCCCTGGCACTATATGTCCCCGGTATCTATATATGTATAAGTCTACATGTTCTGAAACAGAAGTCAAATTTGGAAAACAAAACTTTTTTTGAATATATATATCTACAATAACTTTTCAAAAAAATAACTTTGTTCGACGATAAACTCATTTATGTATTAATTGAATATTTTCTTACTCTTCATATCAGAATCTGTTCTTTTCTCACAACACAAACCATTTCCACAAACGAACCAGCCCATCTAGAAAGGGTTCTTGTAAAGACGGAAGAAAGTAAAATAGTCCCAACAAGAGGATGAAATAGTCACACCTCAGCCTTTTTCACTGAATTGAATTCCACCAGTTCTTATAGTTCGCGTAGAATAGTCCCAACAAGTAGCTTGGGAATCATACCATGCATGTTAAGGAGGGAACCAAGGAATCACATCAAACGGCAAGCTCCTTGCTTAATTAAGAGGTGGGATTGTGGGCAAGAATCAGTAAGCAATGGTGGAAACCAAGGAATAACATGCATGGCATGATCCCGTACTCTAAATAAGAGAAGAAGGAATTGTGGGCAAGAATCATGAAGGAGAAAAAAAATCTATGTGCGATGGCCAGCTAGGCACGGCGACTCCCGCATCCAGGCGCCGAAGCTCGCGAGAAAGAGATTGTCGCCGGCAACATAGTGGGAGAAGGAATTTGGGCAAGAATCAGAAGGAAAAAAATGTGCGATGGCCAGCTAGTCCGGCGACTCCCGCATCCAGGCGCCGAAGCTCACGGGAAAGAGATGGTCACCGGCAACACAGTGGGCGGCGGCATCAGGCCGCAAGGCCAAAACCTGCAAATGGCGCCGACGATCATTGCAAAAGGTGAGATCTGATAGAGATAGGTATAAAAAATTGCTAAAATATAAAACAAAATAAAAGTAAATAAAACTCAGCTAGATATTTTTGGTATTTTTGATTTATAGATCTGAAAATATATAATGAAAAATAGACCCTGTGGGCATAGGTTTCACTAGAGGCTTCTCTCTTGAAGGCAAATAATACGGTGGATGAACAAATTACTGTCGAACAAATTGCTGCCATAAAGGACCTTGCGCTGCAGTTTGTTGTCGGTAAAGAGGCAGTTGAGTTTGGTCCAGATGGCGTAGGCATCGTCGTCATCATCCACCACCGTATGGAAGAGGTTGTTGGAGATGGTAAGGTAGAACCAGCAGATGATGGTGGCATCGAGGATCATCCATTCCTCGTCGTGAAACATGAGGCTCGAGTCCACGGTGCCGTCGATGTGGCCGTGGAGCAGGTACTCGCGAAACACCAAGGAGAAGTACCGCTTCCAGGCGGACTAGGACGCGGTGGATTGATCAAGCACCACCGGAACACGCTCGTGGATGTTGAGATCACTGACGAGGGTGACATCGGGACCAGCGAAGGGGTTAGAGACGGTGGAGGAAGAGGAGCTCATGGCGCAGCAAGGGGATAGGGGCGCGGCGCGGGTGGAGTAGCTAGGGTTCAGGGCGGGTCGGGTGTGGGTGCAACTCAGGTGGAGCGGGCGGGTAAGGGTGAGGCGGTGGGTAGGGGTGGCGCGGGGTGGAGAGGGAGGAGCAGCGCGGGGTAGGGAGGGAGGTGCGGAAGCGGAGGGCGCAACGATGACCGGCGGCGGTGGCGGCTAAGGAGGCCGGTGGCGAAGAGCAACGTCGGCGGCGACCGGAGGGATCGGTGGCGGCGGCGGCTAGGGCTAGGATCTTTCTGCGATAGGTACCATGTACAAGACAAGAATAGGCTGTGCAACACAATACATTGATCGGTGCACTAGACACGTATATATGATGTACAGAGGGGGCCACAACCTAAACTCTACAGATGAACTAGGAGGTGGGCCCAAGACACAATATATTCAACAGCATACATTGGTACATGTCTTGCAGAGTTATTGTTTTTTGAAGTTTCTTGAAGGAATTCCAGAGCCAAAACTGTAGTAGAGGTTGCAGCATGTTTTGCAGGTTGCATGGTGATGGATTTGATCGAATAAACTAATTATCCGACATGAACGAATATGTTATATTCTGAACCCCAACATAACACAAGTGATGGTAGCTTCATGGACCGAAATGTATATCACCCAGTGTTTATGGACAGTAATCAGTTTCACTGTATGAAAGAACGCTGTGATGACTGGGATTTTCTTTAGTTCACAAGTAATTAATGTCCTGTAGGAGTACAAGAGAAGATGAGATTTTGTGAATACAGCATGTGCTCTGCTCTGCTCTGCGCAGCTTCTTCTACACTAGTTTTCTTGTGTGTTACACCTCCTCCTCTGCTGCTTGCTGAAATACTACTACTACTACTCACTCCAGTACTGAATATTACTCCCTCCGTAAACTAATATAAGAGTTTTTAGATCACTAGTTTAGTTATCTAAACGCTCTTATATTAGTTTACAGAGGGAGTACTAGATATGTGTACTGACCAACTCTGTACTACTGAATTTTTATGGGATGAATACACCTCTATCTCATATTATTCAGTTATACTCCCTTTTTTCCTAAATACAAGTCTTTCTAAAGGTTCTACTAGGTGGACTACATACGAAGCAAAATGAATGAATCTAAACTTAAAATGCATCTATATACATCTGTATGCGGTTTATAGTGAAAGCTCTACAAAGACTTACATTTAGGAACGGGGGGAGTATATATGATGTCCAGCAAAAAACAGAGGAGCTGCTCTGTTTCGGTCTGACACACAGTTATATATGTTGTATTTTTCTTCTTGATATAGTGAAAGCTCTAGACAACACAAACTCAATGAACGTTCACTCAAGAACCAGACATCATCATGCAGGCATGTTTCCAAGAGTAACCACACCGAAAAAATGGAATGAAAACATCAGCAATCAACCATAACAACAGCTCCTAACGAGTTACCATGATAGCTAGTGATTAGTTCCCGGATGAACTCAGGTCTGAAGCTCCTTCCAGCTCCTCCGCAAGAGATGACGATGCCCTTGCCCTCATGGCGTCCACGTCAGAGAAGTCATCGGGCAACACGATCAGCGGGTTGTTGTTCCCCTCCGTCTTACGCAGGAACGCCTGAGCCAGTGCATAGCCCAACGCACGGGCGACTGGGACTGCTACCGCGTTGCCGACTTGAATGTATCTGTCAAGCTCAACCGAGCATCATCAGCAACATTCACGAGTTGCAAATGTTCAGTTCAGGTTCAGTCTACATATGTGTGTATGTGTGATCAGAGGAAGAAACAGTTGGTGAACCTACCGCTCTTTGATGGGGCCGTACATGCGGTAGTAGTCTGGGAACCCCTGCAGCCGAGCGTTCTCCCTCACCGTCAGCACCCGCGCCTGCTCCGGGTGTAGTATGATCTAAATGCAGGACAAACACCAAAATAAAATTTATTCAGGGACTCTGCCCTTGGGACTGGGAGGGGAAAGCTGAAAATTAGAAAACAGAGAGCAAAAGATGAGATATACTAGAAACAAATTAGGTTTGAAATAGTGTGACCTGGTTGTGCGATTCTGCTCTGGTGAAAACCGTCGGCACTGTCTCGTCCCACCACAACCGTCCGAAAGGCCTACAACACAACAGCATGTATATATGTAACTTTGTATGTATCAAAGAAGAAAATCATCGACGACAACACGGCCCAGTTACAGAAATGAAGTTAAGTGGCGGAAGCAGCTCCGATACTCACTTTAACGACTTGCCCTTCACATACTTCAGCGCATAGTAAGGAACCTGGAAATGTAGACGACAAGCAAGCTCTTCAGCAATAATGTGACTAAGTACGTGGTGTAACTAATAAGAGTTTTTTTTTTCCTTTAGAGATTCTATAAATAATAAGAGCTAGTAGATTGCATATACAGTTGCTATGTTTTTGGTAATGCTTTGGGTCATATTGGAAAAAAAGAATTGGGCAGTGAAGGGTACCCACCAATGGTTTGCCAGACTCAAGACAGGGCGGCTTAACAGTAGGATCCATATACGCAACATTGTCCTGGCCGACCTTGACGCCTGTCAAGTTACGGAAGTTGGCTCCCTAAAACACACAAAGTTCAACATATGGTCATCTAGGGAGAACGCAACGCAAAAACAACAGCGAGAAGTATATCCAGCTAGCCGCCTACCTTCTGATACGGTATTTGCTTCACACGCTCATAGTCATCTTTGTTCAGCTTCAAAGGCCGGTGATCGAGGAGCTTACCTTCCGAGGGACCTTTGTTATCACCAAATGAGTAGTCCAGCATCTCTGTAACATTTGGAATATATGGCAAGAAATCAACCCATTACGAAGGTATAAATATATATGAAACTGAATTGCAAAGTGAATAACAAGTCCTTTTTCCCCAAACAAACAAACAAAAATGTGAGCGTATTCATCTTGTTACCTTTACGACTTAGCCGAATATAGCGCTGGAAGTCTGTCTCTGCTTTCGCCCTATACACAGTTTCATCGGCAGCTTCATTGTTGCTTACCTGGATGTACAAATGATGTTAGATATGTCGAGGTTTTACGAAATGTATAGGCTAGGGAGAAACTTGCCTTGGGCAGGTCTGAAATGGCGTCACGAAGACACAAAGCCTCCTTCAAGGTTGGTTTCTGATTTTCATCATATGCAACAACACTTTGCTGCAAAACAGAATCAATCTGGTCAGCATGCATGTTTACACTTGCTAGTGGGTTGGTTTCAGTATAATTTTACTTACAGAGAAGGCACTCGGTGCTCCGCCACGTACTACTACGTCATGTGTTGGGAGGGGATACTTTGGGAGCACCTGCATAGCCAAATACACCATATCAATCATCTGAGCCATAAAGTTGTAGAGAACACTAATAATGACAAGGTACAAAAACAAACCATGGTCGGTAGGGCTCCCCATAGGAACATTCGCATTCGAAACTGTGGCAGCCCATAGCAACCGGCTACCATCAACCCCATCCGAGATTGATAGTTCAGTGCCACCAAACGGCTCAAAGCATACCTACCAACAGAACCACCATTGAGCTTAAGAATATCCGCGACGTTTTCCATAAGCACATATTTTGGCTTAAGGAAGGAAACGATGTCCATAAATGTGACAATCTGTCTATTCTTGTCATCATCCAAGGGTTTGTCACATTTTCTGTGCCGATTGTTCCCGCTCAATCCTTGACAGGGCGGGCCACCGCACAACACATCAACATCACCCTTTAAATGAGACAGGACAATTAAATACCATTAGTGAATCTGGTGTTTAGCCAAAATTATCAAGAAGAATATATCAAATACTCACCGGTAGTGGTAAGATTTTTTCCCTATGTCCTTCTTGAACAAATTCTTTAATTTTCACTGGGTAAGCGCTGAACATTGAAGCAGAGTCATTGCACTTGAAATACATTTATCTTAAATAAATTCAGACTAGATACTAACCGGAGTTTCTCCATGGGCTCCCAGGAATCCTTGAATCGATGGTCGTTCCATTGCACCTGTTAAAAAGATTATATTATGATGACATGTACAGGAGCAACAAATGTACCAACAATACAAGCTAACAAGATGAGAATGAGGAGTACCTTGAAGTATATGCATTTTTCTCTCTCGATGCCACCATAGCAGATTGCGGTAAGTTTGTCTATGGCAAGCTTGCCTTTTCCAAGTTCATGTTCTTCCCCTTCATCCTTCAACAAACTAGGTGAGGCATCACCATTATGTTTATCGATGTACTTGTGACATAGGAAAGACCATTTCTTTAGTAAAGAAAGAAAATCCTCCACTTTTTCATTACGAACCTACGTCCAGAAAACAGAAAATAAGTTATATTTATTAAATAAGATAGAGCACTTATACAAGATAACAAAGTTTAAGATGCAGTAAGACATACCTTTGTGTTTGGATGGTTACACTTAAAGCTTTCGCATGCATTGATATTAATATCTACAGCCCATCGCTACAAATATCAAGGAAAAAAGTTAAATTTTTTTTATAGAAATGGTAGTGGAGACAAATTAGTCACTTATGTTCTTCAAAACAATAAGGTAAAACTATACTGTTTCGATCTGAAGACCAAGTATTCCTGCACCCAAGCACAAGCCAGTGGACATTCCACCACAGCCTGAGTAAAGGTCCAGAAGTGTAGCTTTTGTTGCTGGAGCGTTAGACTCTGAATTATCTCCACCATCAAATGAGATCTCAGAGTTGTCATTAATATCTGCAAGAAAGTGAAATCTTGGATTATCATAATAAAGATTTTGATTTTATATTAGTGGACCACAAAATTTTTATATCTCAGTAGATTATGTTTAAATTTATGGATAAAAGTTCACAGTGAAAACTAGATTTCCGACTTCAATGTACTGTTATATTTTCAAAACATAACCGAACGTTTACCCTTGATGCATCAATTACCTGCTGTGATGTTTTCAAATGACGAGTAGGCGACGTTATAGGACATATCGAAATACAAATCCGCGTCAGCCACCAGTCGATCCTTGGCTTCTCGGTCGAGCTGAAACAAGGTGTGGACAAAACTGAAAAACATTTACATAGATAAGGAAGCACAGATTGATGAAGAACAATTGCGCTCACCTTGGGATCGACCTGGATGATCTTGACCTTGGACACAATGCAGTCAAGGTCGTTGTCATTCCTTTCATCGGACAAGAAGACACGCCTGGGATGGTGGGTGTGGTCATGGACAAGTTTCTTGCTGGATATCACTGTGTCTTGTGGACGGAAGAACCACCGGCACGTTAAGTAGCGGCCATTGTCGACGCCCTCAAAGAACTCTGTTATCCTGCCGATGTAGTCCGGCAGATCTTCTCCGGCCTATGTACAAATGCAGCCTTTAATTTACTAGTACCGGTGATCAAGCTAGTACTATTACTTGTTATAGAAAAGGAGGATTGCCGTGGACCTCTGCATTACTGCGATGTGCGTAAGTAAAATTATAAGTGAAGGTAACAATCTTCAGTACTACTGAAGTAAAAAAGAAAAAAAGACAAGTGCTGGACTTGTACTAGGATGGATGGAATAAACTAGATACATAGCAGGACTAATCTGATCCGAAGGGCATTTTTGACAGTATTCAGAGACTAGACTAGAGGTGATGTTTATTACTGTGTTATACGTATATCGTACCGTTACATAGACGTCGTCGCCAATGTTGTAGATGGTGTCGTCGACCTTGGCTGATCGGTAGTGCAACCTCGCCGTCACCTCCTCTTCGGCGGCGGCGTTCCTGCTCCAACGCAATGTTGTTCATCTTGAGCACATAAATGCATATATAGTAGAATGAAGTGACAGATGGATGTATATATAGATGAGTTACCTCCTCTTTGGGCCGCGTTGGCGCATGTATCGATTGGGCCACCTGCTGTGCGCCTCCTCGGCGGGGAATGGCTCGCCGACCAACATAGAGTCGCTGTCGCCGACGGCCTTGGGTGCGGGCTGCTGCGCCTGCGCTTTTTGCGATCTCTTCCTCTTCACCGGCGCCGAGTCCGACTTGACGACGGGCGCGCGCTTGCGGTTGCGGGTGGAGGCCCTCGGCCTCGGTGGTTGTTCCGTGGCGATGGCAGGGGACGTCGGTAGCCTCTCCATGGCAAGTTCAACTTGCAGCTCGCAGCTCGCTTGGTGGCTGACAAGGGGTTCGTGGAGATGGATGGATGCAGATCGAGGTCTGTGCCGGTGCCGGTGCCGGTGAGGATTTTGGGGGCTTTAATACGATCGGAGGAGATTGTGGAGGAGGGGCGCGTCGATCGTTTGAATTTTGATGATGATTTTCCGGACGATCAGTTTTGGTTGGCCATCGGAATCGGATTGATAGTTTCCTTCCATTTTAATTTTGATTTACTTACGTGATAAGTATATTCCAGTTTCCTTCCTTAAATTGCTTATTACATGCCATCATATAGTACAATATATATAGTAAATCAGATTTGGAATGTGCACCGTGTTTCCATGATTACCATCAGATTTGGAATACGTGATTGATTGATTGATTTTCTTTCTTTTTTCAGTGTATGCACGCGGTTAATTTCCCCTTTTCCAAGGTATATATACGTGATTGATTTCCATTTACCAAGTGAAGTCTGAAATAAACCTTGTTTTCGTACGACCTGTCGGAACTTCCACCTCCATATCCAGGTCGTTAGAGCCCTTGAGGTCGTTCCCAAACAGGGATGGCGGATGTGGAGTGGGGCGAGACCTGAAACGCTGAGTCAGCAAGGTCATGGGTCCCACTGGTCATGGCGCGGGGCAAAATTGGTTTAGTCGGACCAGCTCCCCCCCCCCCCTCGCA